>NW_027475348.1:0-69110 GCF_051020985.1 Nomia melanderi | reverse complement strand
CTTCGTATAATTTTATATAGTTTTTCTAGGTTTATATAGTTTTACATAGTTGTATATAGTTTTATATAGTTTTATATAGTTTTATATAGGTTTATTAGTTTATTATTAGTACTCGAATAAACAAAATCCAGATCGCTTCTGGGACTCATGGCTACGATCTAAGCGTACTGGCATAACACACATCCAGATCGCTTCTCGGCCTTATTGCTAAGATCAAAGAGTACTCGACTAAACCAAATCCAGATCGCTTCTCGGCCTTATGGCTAAGATCAAAGTGTACTCGAATAACCCAAATCCAGACCGCTTCTCGGCCTTATGGCTACGATCAATGTATACTCACATAACACACATCCAGATCGCATTTTGGCCTTATGGCTGAGAATAAAGTGTACTCTCATAACACACATCAAGATCGCTTCTCAGGTTTATGGCAAAAATGAAAGTGTACTCGAAGAACCCAAAGCCAGATCGCGTCTCGGCCTTGAGGCTAAGATCGAAGTGTACACGCACAACCCAAATCCAGATCGCTGCTCGGCTTTATGGCTAAGATCAAAGACTACTCGCATAAGACATATCCAGATCGCTTCTAGGCCTTATGGTTAAGATCAAAGTGGACGCGCATAACACACATCCAAATCGCTTCTGGGCCTTATTACTAAGATCAAAGGGTACTCGCAAAACACACATCCAGATCGCTTCCCGGTATTATGGCTAAGATCAAAGTGTGCGAGCATAACCGAACTCCAGATCGCTTCGCGGCTTATGGCTAAGATAAGATCGTACTCGTATAACACACGTACAGATCTCTTCTCGTGGTTAGGCTAAGATCAAAGTGTACTCGCGTAACACACATCCAGATCGCGTCTCGGCTTGATGGCTAAGATCAAAGGGTACTCGCATAATACACATCCCGAGAGCTTCTCGGCCCTATGGATAAGATCAAAGTGTACTCGCATAAGACACCTCCAGATCGCTTCTCGGGCTTATGGCTAAGATCAAGGTGTACTCGCATAACACACAACCAGATCTCTTCTAGGCGTTATGGCTAAGATCAAACTCTACTGGCATAAAACTCACCCAGAACGCTTCTCAGCCTTATGAATAAGATCAAAGTGTAAAAGGATAACACACATCCAGATCGCTTCTCGTCCTTATGGCTAAGATCAAATTACACTCGGATAACACACATCCAGATCGCTTCCAGGCCTTATGGCTAAGATAAAAGTGTACTCGAATAACACACATCCAGAACGCTTCATGGCCTTACGGCTAAGATCAAAGTGTACTGTCATAACACACATCTAGATCGCTCCTCGGCCTTATGGCTGAGATCAAAGTGTACTCTCATAACACACATCGAGTTCGCTTCTCGGCCTTATGGCCATTTATTTATCATTTCGTCTATATAACTATTCATGTTCTATCTATCTTACTCTGTTTATTTAACTACTTATTTATTTAGTTATTAACTCATTTAATTATATTCTTTTCCTGGTTTTTGTTTATCTATTTACTTAACCATTTCAAACATACTGACTAACGATATATTTATCTGTTTAGTTAGATATTTTTTTCTTTTTTCTTTCATTCTACTTACGTATTTATTTATTTATGTAAACATTTATTTATTTACATATTTATCTATGTACATATTTATTCATCTACATATTTATTTATTTACATATTTATTTACATATCTGTTTATTTTTTCTTTCTGAACTAACTACGAGATTTGGTAACGATTTCTTAATTAGTGATGTGACACTGGTTCTAATTATTCATCAATTTGGTACTCTTTCTTTTATTTTTCTTTAATTTTTTTATATTTCTGATTTTTTTATCCCAGTTTATTTATTTATCTATTTATTTATTTATTTATTATTTATTATTTATTTATTTATGTACTTGATTATTTTATCTATCTGATCTATTCATTTTAATCATTCCCTGCCTCAACCGCCTACTCTAATTCTATACTAACCGCTTCTCTATAACTGCACTTCCGCGTATGCGCCCTAATTGAAATGCGAAATAGCCGCTACTGAGATGCTTTTAATCGTATTTATATTTATATATCTATTTATTTTATTTTATTTATGTGCTGTTTTCTATGGCGAAGGCCGGGGCACAGTAGAGCCCGGATTTGACTAGGAACTACATATTATGTACATATTTAACCACTGAATTGTATATATTGAAAATTACCTTTAGCTATATATCTACACTTATATTTATTTTGTCCATATTTATTTATGCTATGTATATTTGTTTATTTAATCTTTAATGTTTATTCTCGCTTATTTCTGTTTGGTTATTTATTTTATCTATTTATTTATTTATTTATTTATGTATATATATTTCTGTGCCTCTTCTTTTCTTGTTTATATTTATGTATGCTATGTATATTTGTTTATTTAATCTACGCTACTATTATTTATTTATTTATATAATTTATTCTAGTTTGGCTATTTATTCGATTAACTATCTACTTCCACTAGTATATACATATTCAGACTCTTGCTAGATTCATATAAATGCTAAGGTGTTTATGAGATAAGAGCCACCGCCGATTGAGATCTGAAAATAGCGACAGACGCTATAGAGTTATATCAACTATTTTGCCTTCGCCATAAAGGCGCTACTATGTATCCACCCCCAGCCAAACAATGTAAGGCTGGGGGAACATTCTTTGTGAATAAAGCGCTTTTTATCTGTTCTTATCAGCTTAATATCTGATACACTCCGCATCGCGGAGTCAGAAAATTAACGCGATTTTTGGATTCAGGCGGATCGCTAGGGCTCGCTCCACTTCCGCCGTGAGTCGGTCCGGCACTGCAGTGCCGCCAGAAACGGCTCAATTAGCGCTGCTAATTAGAGCTCTTATTTTTTTTCACCTGCTGGACCGACTCGGGACTCCAAAGAGTAAGCCCCTTAATATTCTGGCTCCGCGAAGTCCCGAAATCTCGGTAAATTCACCCGCCGCGGTACTACGCAATAGTGCGGGCCGAGTTGCGATCGGGCGTGTGCGCGGCAAGGTCTGTTCACGATCAGTGCTCGAGGTGTTGTGCGGTAAAGTGTGATAAAGTGCCTTCGCCACGGGACCGGATCAAGCCTGCGCGGGAGTACACCTGCGCCGCCCACCTGCGCGGGAGGATCACCCGCGCATCACCACCTGCGCCGCCCACCATCCTGCTTCCGTGGACAACCGAGGGAGAGGACGACCAGGGTCTACTGAGGGTCTAAGAGGGTCCTAGGGCAACCAGCCCTCTACTTGGACGCCAACAACCACCACAGGCCAACCCCATCAGCCCTGGTCTTCCTCTACGTGGGTCACCCAACACCGCTACGACCCACCAGGACTTGGCCATCGGCAACCCCGACGGGAAGGACGGCTCGCCTGATCCACGTCTACCTCCGCTGGATCAGGAATCAGGAGCGAGGTGTTATTCCCCTCGGAGAGAGCTCCTGCATCGCTGGACTCCTGCGCCGAGTGAGTCTCTCTTCTCTTTCTATCCCCCCGGCAGTGAGGAGGGTAACGCAGCCGGTCTCCAGCCGTCTGCGGTGCTCGAATCATCGTCGGTAGTCCTCTACCTTACCCCTACGCGTCCACCCACTCCTCCGATCTCTCTCATCCGTTGAAGTGTATCAACGGACCGGGACGCGTGAGGTCCGAGTCGAGTGGCGCCTCCACTTCCTTCTTTTCCCTTCAGTCACCGCCCGCGTGGAGGCTGACTCCACTCACCCGTTAGTTAGTGCAGTCCTCGGTGGAGTGGGTGATTCCGTCGCTCTTCCTCCATCGAGATCGCTGCACTCCTCCGTAACCGTCACCTGTTAGTCTCCCTACCGACTGCCACGTCGGAGGCTGTCATTTTTCCAGGCAGTCTTCGACACCGGACTTAGTGCCGGCGGAGTCAGTAGGGTGTTAGCGCGTGGCGGTATTCCTTCTGTCGCTTTGGACTTAGTTTTCTCTTCTCTTCCTCTGTTATTCCCACTCTGTCTATCCTCCCCGTTTCGCCTCGCTGTGGCACTTAGAAATATTTGCCACAGCAACTCTGTCTCTTCTTCTGTCTCACTTAGCGTAGGACTTAGTCTTAAGAGCGATGCAGGACCGCGGTGATAGTGCGTCAGTCACCTCCTGCACTACCGAGGGGAGTAATAATCTCGCCCTGGTGACTCCCTTCCCGGCGGAGTTCCGATGCCCTGCCTGCTTCGGTGTCCCCGGGATCAGGATGAGTGGCGTGTACAAGTCCCACACGGATTTGACAAAGCACGCCCGGAAACATCATCCGGGCGTTGTATTGACGTACAAGTGTCGTGAGTGCAGCTTCACCGGCGATGGGAGGTATCCTATCAAGGTGGAGAGGCTGCACCGCGACTTTTTACACAAATCCGACCAACAGAACAATCCGTGTGGGACTTGTACAGTTCCCGTGACAGGTTCGACCGGTTCGAGCAACACCTCTCGTCGGGGGAGTTCCGCGTTATTCGCCTCCGTAGAACCGCGCGCTGTTGCGTTAGCTGCTGCCAATTTGGCGGCCCTGTCCCCGCCCCCGCAAACGACGTGCGCCGCGACGTAGCCGCCCACCCACACCCTTTCTACGACGAGGGATTCAACGGGGACGGCAATCACCACCTGCACGACGCGGCGCACAATGGCGGCAGCGGCAACAACAACGGCAACAGCTAAAACATCTGCAACTACGACGGGGACAACAACGAGGACTACGAGGACGACGACGAAGACGACGACAACGAGACCGGCGGCTAGGGAGGGGGGGGGGGGGGGGGCAAAGCGCGGCCCTGAAGCCGGTCCAGCACTCCCACGCTAACCATCACCATTGGGCCGACTACCAGCGCCCGGCCCGCGCCCCCGACCCCTCGCCACACAACCAATCTACACCAAACCCAAGGGAACGCTACCGGTCAATAAGAGCGGCAGCCCGCTGCGGCGATCGGGGTCGACTGCTCCTATGACATCGCCGCCGGCTGCAAGGGCGCCTGCTACCGGGAGGGGCTCCGATCCCTCAGCCGCTACCACAACGAGGCTCACCCCACCGGGCAGAAGAACGGCCCCCGCTACCAGGGGGTCGACTGGCACCCCTCCAGCGAGGACCCCACCCGTCAAGACCCCGCCCACCACCACCCAAGGGCGGGTGACACGGGGTACGAGGGGTGCCAGCGCCCCGGTGGAGGTGGGCAGAAGAACCACCACCACCACACGGGGGACGGTAGCGGCTCCGACCGGAGCCAGAAGAACGCCCCCGAGATTAGGAGGGACACCCACCGCCCAAACTCCATCTCCAAGGGCGGTGGCTCAAGGGAAGGGTCCCTCCAGCGGCCCATCACCACCTCGGGCCGCTCAAAGGAAACCCTCGGGGGTAAGGACAGCGGCTTCGCCATCATACGCCGCCGTCACAGCGGGCACCCCTTCCCACACGTCACCTCCCTCGCCGATAGACGTCGCGCCGGAAAGGGGGCTGCGTACAGCAACCAGGGCCACCCCTACACCGCCCGGGCCATCACCACCACCACCAAGACGCAGCCCCCCACCGAGGAAGCACCGTAGCCCCAGGACGCCGCCGACCATCCGATAATGACCCCCCTGCCTATTGTAGGAGGAGCGATGGTAGCCAGGCCGCTACCACCATCTCCAGCGGCCCCGCTCCTCCCACCCATCGAAGAGGTGGAGGTGCCACAGTCGGCCGGGGCAGCCGCAACCCCGGAATCATCACCGGAGCCGTGGCGAATCGCCGCTGGATCCCGCCGACGCCACCACCGCGGGATCCTGTTGTCGAGCTCGTCGTCCGAAGAGGAGGCGCAGCCGCTGCCGCCAGAGAAGAGGACGACGACGCCTCCTCTACCACCGCGAGAAAAGTCCCCCGCCCGGCCGGCACCGGGCAGCAGCAGCAGCAGCAACAACAACAACAGCGCCGCGCACAATAACGCGCATCGGCCTGGAGCAGGGTGCTCCGGGGCGCCCTCGGTGAGTAGCGTAACATCGTTTAGCCTTTCGCTACTCCCGAGTGTCCCACGTAGTGCCCCCGGCTCCCTTTTTACTTTGCGGGAAGGGGTAGTTTTAAATCGCGCGGGGAGGGATAATCGGAGGCCCGTCACCGTTGATGTAACCGTGAGGGGTGCTCCTGCCTCCGCGACGGAGGCGACCGCACCTGCGAGAAGTCGCAGAACGACCGCACCCTCGCGTGCCTCGGGACCTCGTGAGCCCAGGCGTCCTGCGGCATCCGGGCATTCCTCTCGAAGAAGGGGCGCCATCCGGCCTTTGGTTGGGGAAGCGTTTCCTTCGGAGAGAGAGTTGCTGATCGGCATTGCGCAGAACGCTGGCTCCCTGGAGCAGCTGGAGGATGTTGCGAGGGAAATCGCAGCATACCTGCAGGGCTTCAGAGTCGGGGGACCGACCACGAGAGGGGGCGGGACGGATAGGCCCCAACGGCTTGCGAGAGCTAGGGGCGTGTCGGGCGACCAAGCGGCTCGCGGTTCGAACGGTCACCGCGATCGTCCTGTGTTGGCAGGTGGACCAACGCGGGGAGACCAGGTAAGGGAGGCTACGCGGATACAACGGCTCTTCAGGCAGAACCGCCGGCGTGCTGTTCAGGAGGTGCTCATGGGCCCGTCCTTGCACTGCAAAGTGCCTAAGGACAGGGTACATGAGTACTTTCTCAACATGTACTTACCGACGGGGAACCTGGGAGCTAGGCCTCCCCCGCCTTCCATCGAGGCTCCAGACGAGGCCAGCAATGTGGCCTTGGTGAAGCTCTTAAAAATGAGTGAGGTAGATCGTCGGATCAGGCGTATGACAAACTCTGCGCCCGGTCCCGACGGTCTAACTTACAATGATCTAAAAAGGGCAGATCCGGGGTCACATTTGCTGACCTCATTGTTCAATTTGTGTCTTCGTCTGGAGTCGGTCCCCTCGTGTTGGAAAATTTCCAACACTGTGCTTGTGCACAAAAAGGGCGATAGCCACGACCTGTCAAAACTGGCGACCGCTGGCCATATCTGACACGACCCCGAAGCTCTCCGCCGCTGTTCTGGCTGACCGTCTCGTCGCGTGGTCGGTCCAGAACAAGCGCCTAAGTCCCGCGCAAAAGGGCTTCTTGCCGTACGAGGGGTGTTATGAACATAACTTCGTGCTGCAGGGGGCCCTTACAGACGCTCGCAGGTGGCGGCGTCAGGCAGTGGTGGCGTGGTTGGACCTGGCGAACGCGTTCGGCTCGGTCCCCCACGCCTCCATCTACCAATCCTTCGTGGAGGCCGGGGTTCCCTCTACTCTTCAGAATATTCTGAAGAGTATGTACCACGGTTGCACCACACGGGTGCTGAAAGCCGACGGGTTTACCGACCCCGTTCCGATCCTCTCCGGGGTGCGCCAGGGCTGTCTGATGAGCCCTGTGGCGTTTAACCTCGCCCTGGAACCGGTGCTGCGCGCAGCTACTGGGACCTCGGCGGGTTACACGCTGCACGGCCATCGGCACAGTGTCCTGGCGTACGCGGACGATCTCGCGTTGATCGCCGACACCCCGGAGGGTATGGAAACGCTGCTAAAGGCAGTGGGTGCTGCGGCGAGTGGCATCGGATTGCAGTTTAATCCCGCAAAATGCGCGACCCTCCACCATCGTGGTAGGGGGCCGCGCGAGATCCGTCCACTCGCTTCACCATCCAGGGTCAGGAAATGCGCGCCCTGGCAGCCGGTAAGACCTACGAACACCTGGGCGTTCCCACAAGGTTTCAGGTCCGTTAAACCCCACTGTTGACGATCGAAGAGCTGGTCCAGGACCTGCAGGCCGTCGACCGTTCCCTCTTGGCCCCGTGGCAGAAGGCCGAGACCGTGGCAGCTTTTATACTGCCACGCCTCGACTTCTACCTGCGGGGAGCCCACGCGGAGAAACGTCCCTTAATTACTGTCGACAAAGAGATTCGACGTATGGCCAAGTCCTGGCTCAACCTCCCGCAGCGGGCCAGCGCGGAAGTAGTCTACCTCCCACCCAGTAGGGGGGGATATGGACTGCTTCCGCTTGCTGACATGGCCGACGTCCTGAATGAACGTTCACAAGAACGTTCCGTCTTTTGACGGCGGATGATGCGGTGGTCAGGGAGTTGAACTGGAACTCGCTGCGCGAGGCTGTAGCCAGGAAAATCGGCCATACCAACCCGTCGAACAATGACCTGGCCGAGTACCACTCTGGTTCGCTGAAGGGGTACTTCGCCAGGGACGGGGGGAACATTTCTTCGCTGTGGTCGAGGGCACGGAACGCGGCACGCAGGAGTCGGGACCTGCTCGGATTGCGTTGGCAGTGGAGCGAGGAGAGATCTGAGCTCGCGATTACGCTCAGTGGTTCTCGCGATCGGGAGACCATTGTCCCGCCCGTGGCGAGGGTCCAGATGATTCGCCGATTGCGGATGGCAGTGGTAGAATATTACCACCAACGCCTTCGGCGTAAGAAGGACCAGGGGAAGGTATTCGGGGTGTCGTCGCGGAGTGGTGCTTCAAACCACTTCCTCCGCGGCGGCAACTTCACCCGCTTCGCCGATTGGCGCTTCATTCACCGAGCTCGCCTTGACGTCTTGCCTCTTAACGGGGCAAGACGCTGGGGTGAGGGTGATAAGCGTTGTCGGCGCTGTGGGGCGGAGCTCGAATCCCTTCCCCACGTCCTTTGCCACTGTCGTCTGCATTCGGCGGCCTGGCAACTTCGCCACGATGCGGTGGTTTCCCGCATCGCTAAGGCCTGCCGGCTCCCAGGGGAATTAAGGGTTAACCGGACGGTCGAGGGCATCGACGGGGATCTGGGGGCTCTTAGGCGTGACATCGTTGTCAGGCACGAGCCCTCAAGGAGCATCGTCATCGTCGATGTTACCGTGCCCTTCGAGAACGAATATATTTCATTCGAGGAGGCCAGGGCGCGAAAGATACAGAAGTAAAAGCCCCTGGCCGACGTTCTCGGAGGGCGCGGTTATCGGGTGGCGGTCTCCGCGATCGTCGTCGGTGCCCTCGGCTCCTGGGATCCGGCCAATGAGTCGGTGTTGAAGATTTTGCGTATCGGTAATCGGTACGCATCTCTGATGCGCCGGCTCATTGTGTCGGATATTGTCCGGTGGAGCCGGGATATCTACGTGGAGCACGTCTCGGGAGTTCGCCAGTATCGCGAGGCCCTCACTGAGGATGTCCCGGCCCCTGATCCAGGCCGACCCATTTAAGAACTGCGGGGGTCAACTCCCCCGACTTAGGTAGAGGAGCAGCAGACGGAGGCAGCGATAGGGTAAGTACAAAAGTTGATACCTAACCATTAACCAAGTGTCTGTGCGCTATATTTTATTATTTTAATAACTATGGAATTTTAACTAACAACCTATACTTATGCACTTTGCTTTTAATATTTTCAACTATCCCTCTTAATCTTTTAACTATCTATTTTAATTCTTGCTTCTCTCTTTTTTGTGCTATCTATTATTATTTGTTTTAATTAAACTACTACTTTTCTTCTGTTTTATTTATCGACTTTTGACATTACTTAACCGCTTTTTATCAATCTTTAGTTTTCTTATTTTACTAGTGATGGGACACTGGTTCTTTTTAATCTATCAACTTTCGTACTCTTTCTATTCATTTCATATTATGGCACAGTTATCTTTCCACAGCTGTAACAGCCAGGTGTTTGCCAATTTATTTATCTATTTATTATTATTTACTTATTTATTGTTTTAACTATTTACATATTTATTTATCCACCTATTTGTCCATTGTTTTAGCTATTTATATATTTCTTTATTTATGTATCTATTTATTTATTTATTTATTTGTCTATTTATTTAACTATCTATTTATTTATTTATTTATTTATTTATGTATTTGTCTATTTATTTAACTATCTATTTATTTATTTATGTATTTATTTATTTATTTGTCTATTTATTTAACTATCTATTTATTTATTTATTTATTTATTTATTTATTTGTCTATTTATTTAACTATATATCTATTTATTCATTTATTCATTTATTCATTTATTCATTTATTCATTTATTCATTTATTCATTTATTCATCTATTCATCTATTCATCTATTCATCTATTCATCTATTCATCTATTCATCTATTCATCTATTCATCTATTCATCTATTCATCTATTCATCTATTCATCTATTCATCTATTCATCTATTCATCTATTCATCTATTCATCTATTCATCTATTCATCTATTCATCTATTCATCTATTCATCTATTCATCTATTCATCTTTTCATCTTTTCATCTATTCATCTATTCATCTATTCATCTTTTCATCTATTCATCTATTCATCTTTTCATCTATTCATCTATTCATCTATTCATCTATTCATCTATTCATCTATTCATCTATTCATCTTTTCATCTATTCATCTATTCATCTATTCATCTATTCATCTATTCATCTATTCATCTATTCATCTATTCATCTATTCATCTATTCATCTATTCATCTATTCATCTATTCATCTATTCATCTATTCATCTATTCATCTATTCATCTTTTCATCTTTTCATCTATTCATCTATTCATCTTTTCATCTATTCATCTATTCATCTATTCATCTATTCATCTATTCATCTATTCATCTATTCATCTATTCATCTATTCATCTATTCATCTATTCATCTATTCATCTATTCATCTATTCATCTATTCATCTATTCATCTATTCATCTATTCATCTATTCATCTATTCATCTATTCATCTATTCATCTATTCATCTATTCATCTATTCATCTATTCATCTATTCATCTATTCATCTATTCATCTATTCATCTATTCATCTATTCATCTATTCATCTATTCATCTATTCATCTATTCATCTATTCATCTATTCATTTAGTCATTTAGTCATTTAGTCATTTAGTCATTTAGTCATTTAGTCATTTAGTCATTTAGTCATTTAGTCATTTAGTCATTTAGTCATTTAGTCATTTAGTCATTTAGTCATTTAGTCATTTAGTCATTTAGTCATTTAGTCATTTAGTCATTTAGTCATTTAGTCATTTAGTCATTTAGTCATTTAGTCATTTAGTCATTTAGTCATTTAGTCATTTAGTCATTTATTCATTTATTCATTTAGTCATTTATTTATTTATTCATTTATTGATTTATTTATTTATTCATTTATTTATTTATTCATTTACTTATGTATTTATTTATTTATTTATTTATTTATTTATTTATTTATTTATTTATTTATTTATTTATTTATTTATTTATTTATTTATTTATTTATTTATTTATTTATTTATTTATTTATTTATTTATTTATTTATTTATTTATCTATATATCTGTTTATTTTTATTTATTTACTTATTTATTTATTTTGTTATTTGCTTATTTATTTATTTGCTCATTTATTTATTTATTTATGTAATACTTATGTGTTTTGGTTTTAAACCTGGCTCACTCCTATCGCCTGCTGCAACACGCTGCTTACCATCTATATGAACCTGCACTAACGCGCATGCGCCCCAGTTTAACCAAAATATTGTCACTAAAAGTTTGCGAATCGTATATATTTATTTATATTTTATAATATATTTTGTGACTACTTAATTTATGTATTAATACTTTTCTTTTTATTTTTGTCTTGTTTTTGCATTATTTCTTTAAGTTATATTATTCTGCTTTGCGTTAGTTTCTACGGCGAAGGCTCGGGCATCTTAATGACCGGAAACTGGCTAAGGAATTATAATTTGTGTACATACTCAACCCAGAGTGTACATACCTATTCCTCGATCTTATTTATTTATCATTTTTTATCTTTCTTTTTATTTATTTATTTATTTATTTATTTATTTATTTATGTTATTTCTATTGTATTCGCTAATCTTAATCTATATGTATCTATTTATTTATTTATTATTTTAACGTATTCTTTTATTTTAATTTATGTTTATTTGCCTACTCAGCTATCTACTTGTATGTATCTATATGCGATATAGCCAAGGCCGCAACTAGGCGGTTCTAGATAACTTTTATCATAACTAAAATTAATATATTAATTAGCCATCGCCATAAAGGCGCTACTATGTATCCACCCCGGCCGAAGCATGTAAGGCCGGGGGAACATGTTCTGAAATAAACGCCTTATAACACACATACAGATCGCTTCTCGGCCTTATGGCTAAGACAAAAATGTACTCGTATAAACCACATCGAGATCGCTTCTCGGCCTTATGGCTAAGATCAAAGTGTACTCGCATAACACACATCCAGATCGCTTCACTGGTTTATGGCTAAGGTCAAAGTATACTCGCATAAAACAAATCCAGATCGGTTCTCGGCTGTATGGCTAAGATCAAAGTGTAATCGCATAACACACATCCAGATCCCTTCTCGGCCTTATGGGTAAGATCAAAGTGTACTCACATGACACACATCCAGATCGCTTCTCGGCCTTATGGAAAAGATCAAAGTGTAGTCGATTAACCCATATCCAAATCGCTGCTCGGCCTTATGGGTAAGATCAAAGTGTACTCGCATTACACACATCCAGATCGCTTCACGGACTCATGAATAAGATCAAAGTGGATTCGATTTACCCATATCCAAATCGCTGCACTGCCTTATGGGTAAGATCAAAGTGTACTTGCATAACACACAACCAGATCGCTTCTCCGCCTTATGGCTAGGATCAAAGTGTACTCGAATGACCCAAATCCAGATCGCTCCCCGGCCTTATGCCTAACATCAAAGTGTACTCACATGACACACATCCAGATCGCTTCTCGGCCTTATAGAAAAGATCAAAGGGTAGTCGATTAACCCATATCCAAATCGCTGCTCTGCCTTATGGGTAAGATCAAAGTGTACTCGCATAACACACCTGCAGATCACTTCTCGGCCTTATGACTAAGAACAAAGTGTACTCGCATAACACACATTCACATCGCTTCTCGGCCTTATGGCTAAGTACAAAGTGTACTCGCATAACAGACATCCAGATCGCTTCACTGGTTTATGGCTAAGGTCAAAGTATACTCGCATAACACATATCCAGATCCTTTCTCGGCCGTATGGCTAAGATCAAAGTGTAATCGCATAACACACATCCAGATCGCTTCTCGGCCTTATGGGTAAGATCAAAGTGTACTCACACGACAAACATCCAGATCGATTCTCGGCCTTACGGATAAGATCAGATTGTACTCGCATAACAAACATCCATATCGATTCTCGGCCTCATGCCTAAGATCAAAGTATACTCGCATGACACACATCCAGATCGCTTCTCAGCCTTATGGCGAAGTTCAAAGTGTACTCGAATAACCCAAATCCAGATCGCTTCTCGGCCGTATGGCTAAGATAAGAGCGTACTAGCATAACACACATCCAGATCACTTCTCGCCCTTATGGCTAACATCAAACTGTACTCGCATAACACACATCCAGATCGCTGCTCCGCCTTATGGCTAAGATCAAAGTGTACTCGCCCAACACACATTCAGATCGCTGCTCTGCCGTATGGCTAAGAGCAAAGTGTACTCGCATAACCCTAATCCAGGACGCTTCTCGGCCTTATGGCTAAGGTAATAGTGTACTCGAATAACACACATACAGAACGCTTCACGGGCTTATGGCTAAGATCAAAGTGTACTCGCATAACAAACATCCAGAACGCTTTACGGGCTTATGGCTAAGATCAAAGTGTACGCGAATAACCCAAATCCAGATCGCTTCTCGGCCATATGGCAAAGATCAAAGTGTACTCGATTAACCCAAATCCAGATCGCTTCTCGGCATTATGGCTAAGGTAATAGTGTACCGGAATAACACACATACAGAACGCTTCACGGGCTTATGGCTAAGATCAAAGTTTACCCGAATAACCCGAATCCACATCGCTTCTCGGCCTTATAACTAAGATGAAAGCGTACACGCATAAAACGCATCCAGATCGCTTCTCGGCCTTATGGCTAAGAGCAAAGTGTATTCGCATAACACACATCCAGAACGCTTCTGGGCCTTATGGCCAAGATCAAAGTGTACACGAATAACCCTAATCCAGATCGCTGCTCGGCCGTATGGCTAAGATCAAGTGCACCCGCATAACCCAAATCCAGATCGCTTCTCGGCCTTACGGCTAAGATGAAAGTTTCCTCACATAATCCATATCCAGATTGCTTCTCGGCCTTACGGCTAAGAGCAAAGTGTTTTCGCATAACACTAATCCAGATCGCTTACCGGCTTTATGGCTAACATCACTGTGTACTCGAATAACCCAAATACAGATCGCTTCTCGGCCTTATGGCTAAGACCAAAGTGTACTCTCATGACACACATCCAGATCGCCTCTCATAAAAAGAATACCACTAATAAAACTATGAAAACAATATACGATTATATAAAACTATTTAAAGCTATAGAAATCTATTATAACCATATTTTAATTATATAAAACTACATAAAACAATATCAATCTATATAAAACTATATAAAACTCTATAAAACTAAAATAAAACTATATAAATCGATTAACTTATATAAAACAGTATAAAACAACATAAATCAATGTAAAGCTGTATAAAACTATATAAAACTGTAAAAACCTATATAAAACGTTATAAAGCCATATAAAACTATATGGAACCAATAGAAATGTATAAACAAAAATACAAAAATATAAAACTATATAAAATTATTTAAAACTACATAGAACTATATAAAACTATATAAAACAATATAAAACTATATTAAACTATATAAAACTATACAAAACTATATAAAATTATATAGAGTTATATAAAACTATATAAAGCTTTGTAAAACTAATAAAAGTATATAAAAGTATGTAAAGCTATGTAAATCTATATAAAACTATATGAAACTGTATAAAACTATATCAAACTAATGAAACTAATAAAACTATAAGAAACTATATATATCTATATGAAACTATATAAAACTATGGAAAACTAACAAAACTGTATAAAACATTATAAAACTATGTAAAACTAATAAAACTATATGAAACTATCTAAAACTATATAAAACTATGTAAATCTACATAAAACTAAGGAAAATTATATAAAACTATATAAAAATATATAAAACGATACAAAACTATATAAAACTATATAAAACAATATAAAACTATATAATACTATATAAAACTAAATATAACTATACAAAACTATATGAAATTACTAAAACTATATAAAACTATATAAAACGATATAAAACTATATAAAACGATATAAAACTATATAAAACCATATAAAAATATATTAAACTATATAAAACTATATAAAACTAATAAAACTATATAAAAATACATAAAACTATATAAAACTATATAAAACTATATAACACTCTATGAACCTATATGAAACCATATAAAACTATATAAAACTATATAAAACTATATAAAACTATGTAAAACTATATAATCTTAGTAAAACTATATAATATTATATGAAGCTATATATAACTATATAAAACTATGTAAACCTAATAAAACTATATGAAACTATACAAAACTATATAAAACCACTAAAACTACTAAAACTACTAAAACTTTATAAAACTATATAAAACTATATAAAACTATATAAATCTAAATAATTCTATGTAAAACTATGTAAAACTATGTAAAACAACATAAAACTATGTAAAACTATATAAAACTATATAAAACTATATAAAACTATATGAAACTATACAAAACTATATAAAACTATACAAATCTATATAAAACAGTATAAAACTATATAATAGTATGTAAAACTATATAAAACTAAGAAAAATTATATAAAACCACATAAAACTATATAAAACGATGTAAAACGATATAAAACTATATAAAAGCATATGAAACAATGAAATTCTATTAAAACTATATACAACTATATAAAACTATATAGAACTATATAAAGCTATATAAAACTATGTAAAACTGTATAACTCTATATAAAACTATATATACCTATATAAAACTAAGAAAACAATATGAAACCTTATAAAACTATATAAAACTATATAAGCCATATTAGCCATAAGGGCTAGAAGCGATCTGTATGTGCGTTATACGAGTACGCTTTGATCTTAGCCACAAGGCCGAGTAGCGATCTGGATTTGGGTTATTCGGGTACACTTTGATCGTAGCCATAAGGCCTAGAAGAGATCTGGATTTGGGTTATGCGAGTACAATTTGATCTTCGCTATAAGGCCGAAAAGCGATGTGGATGTCTGTTGTGCGAGTACACTTTGATCTTAGCCATAAGGCCGAGAGGCGATCTGGAGGTGTGTTATGAGAGTACACTTTGACCTTAGTCATAAAGCCGAAAAGCGATCTGGATTTGATTTATTCGAGTACACTTTGATGTTAGCCATAAGGGCGAGAAGCGTTCTGGATGTGTGTTATGCGAGTACACTTTGATCTTAGCCATACAGCCGAGCAGCGATCTGGATGTGTGTCATGCGAGTAGACTTTCATCTTAGGCATAAGGCCGAGTAGCGAACTGGATTTGGGTTATGCGAGTACACTTTGATCTTAGCCATAAGGCCGAGAAGCTAACTGGATACGGTTTTTTCGAGTACACTTTGATCTTAGCCATAAGGCCGAGAAGCGATCTGGAGATGTGTCATGCGAGTACACTTTGATCTTAGCTATGAGGCCGAGAAGCGATCTGGATTTGGGTTATTCGACTACAGTTTGATCTGAGCCATAAGACCGTGAAGCGACCTGGACGTGTGATATGCGAGTACACTTTGATCCTAGCCACAATGCCGAGAAGCGATCTGGATGTGTGCTATGCGAGTACACTTTGATCTTGGCCATAAGGCCGAGAAGCCGTCTGGATATGTGTTAAGCGAGTACACTTTGATCTTAGCCTTAAGGCCGAGAAGCGATCTGGATTTGGGTTATTCAAGTACACTTTGAGCTGAGACGTTAGGCCGAGAAGCGATCTGGATGTGTGTTATGCGAGTACACTTTGATCTTAGCCATAACGCCGAGAAGCGATCTGGATGTGTGTTATGCGACTAAACTTCGATCTTTGCCATAATGCCGAGAGGCGATCTGGATTTGGGTTATGCTAGTACGCGTTCATACTAGCCGTAAGTTCCGGGAGGCGATCTGGATCCGTGTTATGCGAGCACACGTAGATATTAAACATAATGCCGAGAAGCGATCTGGAACTGTGTTTTTCGAGTTTTCTATAATTTTATACAGTTTTATACAGTATTGTATAGTATATTATAGTTCTATGTTATTTTATACAGTTTTAAGTAGTATTATACATGTTTCTATAGTATTATGTAGTTTTACGCCGTTTTACATTGTTTTGTATTCCTTTTTATTGTATTTCACCTTTTACTTTGTGCTATGCAGTTATATATATTATTGTGAAGTTTTGTGTGGTTTTATATAGTTTTATATAGTTCTGTTAATTTTAAAACAGTTTTGTATTATTTTATACAGTTTCAATTAGATTTATATAATTCTATTAGTTCTATACAGTTTTATACAGTTTTGTATTATTTAATACAGTTTTAATTAGTTATATGTATTTCTATTAGTTTTATATAGTTTTATATATTTTTATATAGTTTTATCTAGATTTATATACTTTCATACAGTTGTAGATAGTTTTATGTTTTTTTAAATAGTTTCATATAGTCCTATGTAGTTTTATATAGTTTTATATAATTTTTATAGATTGATATTGTTTTATGTAGTTTTATATTGTTTTATATACACTGTTATCATTTTATGTAGTTTTGTACAGTTTGATATATATTGATATTGATTTATGTAGTTTTATATAATTTTATATAAATTGATATTATTTGATGTAGTTTTATATAGCTTCATATAGTTTTATATAGTTTAACATATATTTACATAGCTTTATATAGTTTTATATAGTTTTACATAGTTTAACATAGAATTATATAGATTTATATAGTTTCATATAGTTTTATATAGTTTTATATAGTTTTATATAGTTGTATATAATTTTATATAGTTTTATGTAGATTTACATAGTTTTATATAGTTTTAATAGTATTAGTAATTTTATATAGTTTTATGTAGTTTCATATAGTTTTACATAGTTTTTTATAGTTTTATATAGTTTTATATAGTTTTAGTAATTTTAGTAGTTTTATATAGTTTTGTATAGTTCAATATTGTTTTATTGGTTTTACACAGTTTTGTATAGTTTTATATAGTTTTACATGGCTATATATAGTTTCATATAGTTTTATATAGTTTTATTAGTTTTAGACAGTTTCATACAGTTTTATATAATTTTACATAGCTTTATATAGGTTTATATAGTTTTATATAGTTTAATATAGTTTTACACAGTTTTATATAGTTTTATATAGTTTTACATAGCTGTATATAGTTTTATATAGTTTTATATAATTTTATTAGTTTTACATAGTTTTATACAGATTTATATCGTTTGATATAGTTTCATATAGTTTTAGTAATTAGATATAGTTTTGTATACTTTTATATAGTTTTATATAGTTTCTATATAGTTTTATATAGTTTAATATAGTTTTATATAGTTTTACGTAGTTTTATATAGATTTATACACTTTTATATAGTTTTAGTAGTTCTATATAGTTTTGTATAGTTTCATATATTATTATTAGTTTTATATAATTATATACAGTTTTATGTAGTTTAATATAGTTTCATTAGTATTACATAGTTTTATATAGATTTATATAGTTTTATATAGTTTTTTATAGTTTTATATAGTTTAATACAGGTTTATAGAGTTTTACATAGTTTTATTAGTTTCACATAGTTTTATATATTTTTATATCGTTTTTTATATTTTTATATAGTTTTGTATAGTTTTCCTTAGTTTTATGTAGATTTACACAGTTTTATACAGTTTTACATTGTTTTATATAGTTTTATATAGTTTGATATAGTTTTGTATAGTTTTATATAGTTTTATATAGTTTTATATAGTTTTATATAGCTTTATATAGTTTTATACAGTATTATATCGTTTTATATCGTTTTATATAGTTTTATATAGGTTTAGTAATTTTATATAGTTTTGTATAGTTTTATATAGTTTTATATAGTTTTACATAGCTTTATATAGTTTTATGTAGTTTCATATACTTTTACATAGTTTTACATAGCTTTATATAGTTTTAGATAGTTTTGTATAGTTTTATATAGTTTCATATAGTTTTATACAGTTTTATATCGTTTTATATAGTTTTATAACGTTTTAGTAATTTTATATAGTTTTGTATAGTTTTATATAGTTTTATATAGTTTTATATTGTTTTATATAGTTTTAAATTTTTTTATATCGTTTTATATATTTTTATATAGTTTTATATAATTTTCCTTAGTTTTCTGTAGATTTACATAGTTTTATGTAGTTTTATATAGTTTTACATAGTTGAACATAGAATTATATAGATTTATATTGTTTTATATAGTTTTGTATTGTTTTATATAGTTTTATACAGTTTTATATAGTTTTATATAATTTTATATAGTTTTATATAGGTTCGTATAGTTTTATATAGTTTTATAAAGTTTTATATAGTTTTATATAGTTTCAGTAGCGTTAGTAGTTTTATATAGTTTTGTATAGTTTCATATAGTTTTATTAGTTTTACATAGTTTTATATAGATTTATATAGTTTTATATAGATTATTAGTTTTGCACTGTTTTATATAGTTTTATATAGTTTTACATAGCTTTATATAGTTTTATATAGTTTTATGTAGTTTTATATAGTTTTAGTAGTTTTATATAGTTTAATACAATTATATATAGTTTTATATAGTTTTATATGGTTTTATATAGTTTTATATAGTTTTATACAGTTTTATATAGTTTTATATAGTTTTATATAGTTTTATATAGTTTATTAGTTTTACACAGTTTTATATGAGTTTTATTAGCTTTATATAGTTTTATATAATTTTACATAGTTTTACATAGTTTTATATAGTTTTATATAGTATTATATAGTTTTGTATAGTTTTATATAGTTTTATGTAGTTTCATATACTTTCACATAGTGTTATATAGTTTAATATAGTATTATTAGTATTACACAGTTTTATATAGTTTTATATAGTTTTATTTAGCTTTACATAGCTGTATATAGTTTTATATAGTTTTATATAGTTTTATTAGATTTACATAGTTTTATACAGATTTATATCGTTTGATATAGTTTTATATAGTTTTAGTAATTTTATTTAGTTTTGTATAGTTTTATATAGTTTTATGTAGATTTATATAGTTTTATATTGTTATGTAGTTTTATATAGTTTTATATAGTTTTATATTGATATGTAGTTTTATATAGTTTTATATAGTTTTATATTGTTATGTAGTTTTATATAGTTTTAGTAGTTTTAGTAGTTTTCTATAGTTTTATATAGTTTTATATAGTTTTATATAGTTTTATATAGTTTAATCAGTTTAATATAGTTCTATATAGTTTTATACAGTTTTACATAGTTTAATAAAACCAATAAAACTAATAAAACTAATAAAACTATATAAAACCATATAAAACTGTATAAAACTATATAAAAGTAATAAAACTAATAAAACTAATAAAACTAATAAAACTAATAAAACTAATAAAACTAATAAAACTAATAAAACTAATAAAACTAATAAAACTAATAAAACTAATAAAACTAATAAAACTAATAAAACTAATAAAACTAATAAAACTAATAAAACTAATAAAACTAATAAAACTAATAAAACTAATAAAACTAATAAAACTATATAAAACCATATAAAACTGTATAAAACTATATAAGTTTTATTATAGCTTTATATAGTTTTATATAGTATTATACAGTTTTATATAGTTTTGTATAGTTTTATATAGTTTTATACAGTTCTATAGATTTTTATATAGGTTTATATAGTTTTGTTAGTTTTATATAGTTTTATATAGTTTTATATGTTTTTATATAGTTTTATACAGTTTTACATAGTTTTATACAGTTTTATATAGCTGTATATAGTTCTACATACTTTTATATAGCTTTATATAGATTTATTTAGTTTTATACAGCTTTAAATAGTTTTATATACTTTGATATAGTTTTATATAGTTGATATAGTTTATACAGTTCCATACAGTTTTATATATACTTATATAGTTTTATATAGTTTTATATAGTTTTATATAGTTTTACATTGTTTTATAATGTTTTATATAGTTTTGTATAGTTTTATATAGTTTTGCTAGTTTTATATAGTTTTATATAGTTTCTTACAGTTTTATATAGCTTTATTTAGTTTTATATAGATTTATATAGTTTTATATAGCTTTATATAATTTTATATAGTGTTATACACTTTTATATAGTTCTATATAGTTGTACATAGTTTTATATAGCTTTATATAGTTTTATTTAGTTTTATACAGTTTTATATTGTTTTTTATAGTGTTATATAGTTTTATAGAGTTTTATGTAGTTTTACATAATTTTATTAGCTTTATATATGCATATATGCATGCATTGTCGGTAGGAGGCCCTGGCCCATGAATCTGGGCAGCGGGAACGACCTCGGAACACCAGGGGCCGAGAAAATTACAGATTTTCGGTATCCGTCACCCAAAGTCATGTAAAAATCCAGCATGTATATGGTGCTTTCTTGGGTGCTATAACAGATAGCGCGATAAATCAAAGTGCATTGCCTGTAGGAGGCCCTGGCGCATGAATCTGTGCAGCGGGAACGGCCTCGGACCACCAGGGGCCGAGAAAACCACCGACACAAGGGGCCGGACACTGAGGGTCAGGGAAAAATCCAATATATATCTGGTGATATCTCGGGTGCTATTAGAGATAGCGCAATAAATCTAAGTGCATTGTCTGTAGGAGGCACTGGCGATTGAATCTGTGCAGCAGGAACGACCTGGGACCACTAGGGGCCGAGAAAACCACCGTCTCATGGGGCCGGACACTCAGGGTCGGGGAAAAATCCAATATATATCTGGTGATATCTCGTGTGCTCTTACAGATAGCGCAAAAAATCAAAGTGCATTGTCTGTAGGAGGCCCTGGCGCATGAATCTGGGCAGCAGGAACGACGTCGGACCACCAGGGTCCGAGAAAACAACCGACTCATGGGGCCGGATACTAAGGGTCAGGGTAAAATCCAATATATATCTGGTGATATCCCGGGTGCTATAAGAGATTGCGCAATAAACCAAAGAGAATTATCTGCAGGAGGCCCTGGCGCATGAATCTGTGCAGCGGGAACGAACCCGGATCACCAGAGGCCGAGAAAACCACCGTCTCATGGGGCCGGACACTCAGGGTCAGGGGAAAATCCAATATATATCTGGTGATATCTCGGGTGCTCTTACAGACAGCGGACTAAACCAAAGTGAATTATCTGCATGGGGCCCTGCCGCATGAATCTGTGCGGCGGGAACGACCTCGGACCACCAGGGGCCGAGAAAACCACAGTCTCATGGGGCCGGACACTCAGGGCAGGGAAAAATCCAATATATATAAGGTGATATCCCGGGTGCTATAAGAGATAGCGCCATAAACCAAAGTGAATTATCTGCAGGAGGCCCGGGCGTATGAATCTGTGCAGAGGGAACGACCGCGGACCAGCAGGGGCCGCGAAGACCACCGTCACATGGGGCCGGACACTCAGGGTGAGGGAAAAATCCAATATATATCTGGTGATATCTCGGGTGCTATTACAGATAGCGCAATAAACCAAAGTGAATTATCTGCAGGAGGTCCTGGCCCATGCATCTGTGCAGCAGGAACGACCTCGGACCACCAGGGGCCGAGAAAACCACCGTCTCATGGGGCCGGACACTCAGGGTCGGGGAAAAATACAATATACATCTGGTGATATCTCGGGTGCTATTACAGATAGCGCAATAAATCGAAGTGCATTGTCTGTAGGAGGCCCTGGCGTATGAATCTGTGCAGCGGAAACGACCTCGGACCACCAGTGGCCGAGAAAACCACAGTCCCATGGGGCCGGACACTCAGGGTCAGGGGAAAATCCAATATATATCTGGTGATATCTCGGGTGCTATTAGAGATAGCGCCATATATCAAGGTGCACTGTCTGCGGGAGGCCCTGTCACATGAATCTCTGCAGCGGCAACGACCTCGGACCACCAGGGGCCGAGAAAACCACCGACACATGGGGCCGGACTGTCAGGGTCAGGGAACAATCCAGCTTATATCTGGTGATATCTCGGGTGCTATTAGAGATAGCGCAATAAATAAAAGTGCATTGTCTGCAGGATGCCCTGGCGCACGACTCTGTGCAGCGGGAACGACCTCGGACCACCAGGGGCCAAGAAAGCCACCGTCACATGGGACCGGACACTCAGGGTCAGGGAAAAATCCAATATATATCTGGTGATATCTCGGGTGCTATTACAGATTGCGCAATAAATCAAAGTGCATTGTCTGTAGGAGGCCCTGGCGCATGAATCTCTGCGGCGGGAACGACCTCGGACCACCAGGGGCCGAGAAAACCACAGTCTCATGGGGCCGGACACTCAGGGTCAGGGGAAAATCCAATATATATCTGGTGATATCTCGGGTGCTATAAGAGATTGCGCAATAAACCAAAGTGAATTATCTGCAGGAGGCCCTGGCGTATGCATCTGTGGAGCGGGAACGACCTCGGACCACCAGGGGCCGAGAGAACCACCGTCTCATGGGGCCGGACACTCAGGGTCAGGGGAAAATCCAATATATATTTGGTGATATCTCGGGTGCTATTAGAGATAGCGCAATAAATCAGACTGCATTGTCTGTAGGAGGCCCTGGCGCATGAATCTGTGCAGCGGGTACGACCTCGGACCACCAGGGGCCGAGAAAACCACCGTCTCATGGGGCCGGACACTCAGGGTCAGGGGAAAATCCAATATATATCTGGTGATATCTCGGGTGCTATTAGAGATAGCGCAATAAACCAAAGTGAATTATCTGCAGGAGGCCCTGGCGCATGCATCTGTGCAGAGAGAACGACCTCGGACCACCAGGGGCCAAGAAAGCCACCGTCACATGGGACCGGACACTCAGGGTCAGGGAAAAATGCAATATATATCTGGTGATATCTCTGGTGCTATTAGAGATAGCCAAATAAACCAAAGTGAATTATCTGCAGGAGGCCCTGGCGCATGCATCTGTGCAGCGGGAGCGACCTCGGACCACCAGCGGCCAAGAAAGCCACCGTCACATGGGACCGGACACTCAGGGTCAGGGAAAAATCCAATATATATCTGGTGATATCTCGGGTGCTATTAGAGATAGCGCCATAAACCAAAGTGAATTATCAGCAGGAGACCCTGGCGCATGAATCTGTGCAGCGGGAACGACCTCTGAGCCACCAGGGGCCGAGACAACCACCGTCTCATGGGGCCGGACACTCAGGGTCAGGGGAAAATCCAATATATATCTGGTGATATCTCGGGTGCTATTACAGACAGCGCAATAAACCAAAGTGAATTATCTGCAGGAGGCCCTGGCGCATGTATCTGTGCAGCGGGAACGACCTCGGACCACCAGGGGCCGAGGAAACCACAGTCTCATGGGGCCGGACACTCAGGGTCAGGGAAAAATCGAATATATATCTGGTGATATCTCGGGTGCTATTAGAGATAGCGCAATAAACCAAAGTGCATTGTTTGCAGGAAGCCCTGGCGCATGATTCTGTGCAGCGGGTACGAGCTCGGACCACCAGGGGCCGAGAAAACCACCGTCTCATTGGGCGGCACACTCAGGGTCAGGGAAAAATCCAATATATATCTGGTGATATCTCGGGTGCTATTAGAGATAGCTCGATAAATCAAAGTGAATTATCTGCAGGAGGCCCTGGCGCATGCATCTGTGCAGCGGGAACGACCTCCGACCACCAGGGGCCGAGAAAACCACCGTCTCATAGGTCCGGACACTCAGGGTGAGGGAAAAATCTAATATATATCTGGTGATATCTCGGGTGCTATTACAGATAGCGCCATAATCGAAAGTGAATTATCTGCAGGAGGCCCTGGCGCATGAATATGTGCAGCGGGAACGACCTCGGACCACCAGGGGCTGAGAAAACCACAGTCTCAAGGGGCCGGACACTCAGGGTCGGGGAAAAATCCAATATATGTCTGGTGATATATCGGGTGCTATTACAGATAGCGCAACAAATCTAAGTGCATTGTCTGCAGGAGACCCTGGCACATGCATCTGTGCAGCGGAAATGTCCTCGAACCTCCAGGGGCCGAGACAACCACCGTCTCATGGGGCCAGACTCTCAGGGTCAGGATAAAGTCCAATATATATCTGGCGATATCTCGGGTGCTATTACAGATAGCGCCATAAATCAAAGTGCATTGTCTGTAAGAGGCCCTGGCGCATCAATCTGTGCAGCGGGAAAGACCTCGGACCACCAGGGGCCGAGAGAACCACAGTCTCATGGGGCCGGACACTCAGGGTCAGTGAAAAATCCAATATATATCTGGTGATATCTCGCGTGCTATTACAGAGAGCGCAATACATCAAAGTGCATTGTCTGTAGGAGGCCCTGGCGCATGAATCTGTGCAGCGGGAACTACCTCGGACCACCATCGGCCGAGAAAACCACAGTCTCATGGGGCCGGACACCCAGGGTCAGGGCGAAATCCAATATATATCTGGTGATATTTCGGGTGCTATTAAATATAGCGCAATAAATCAAAGCGCATTGTCTGTAGGAGGCCCTGGCGCATGAATCTGTGCAGCGGGAACGACCTCGGACCACCAGGGGCCGAGAAAACCACAGTCTCCTGGGGCCGGACACTCAGGGTCAGGGCAATATCCAATATATATCTGGTGATATCTCGGGTGCTATTAGAGATAGCGCAATAAACCAAAGTGCATTGTTTGCAGGAAGCCCTGGCGCATGATTCTGTGCAGCGGGTACGAGCTCGGACCACCAGGGGCCGAGAAAACCACCGTCTCATGGGGCGGCACACTCAGGGTCAGGGAAAAATCCAATATATATCTGGTGATATCTCGGGTGCTATTAGAGGTAGCTCGATAAATCAAAGTGAATTATCTGCAGGAGGCCCTGGCGCATGCATCTGTGCAGCGGGAACGACCTCCGACCACCAGGGGCCGAGAAAACTACCGTCTCATGGGTCCGGACACTCAGGGTGAGGGAAAAATCTAATATATATCTGGTGATATCTCGGGTGCTATTACAGATAGCGCCATAATCGAAAGTGAATTATCTGCAGGAGGCCCTGGCGCATGAATATGTGCAGCGGGAACGAACTCGGACCACCAGGGGCTGAGAAAACCACAGTCTCAAGGGGCCGGACACTCAGGGTCGGGGAAAAATCCAATATATGTCTGGTGATATCTCGGGTGCTATTACAGATAGCGCAATAAATCAAAGTGAATTATCTGCAGGAGGCCCTGGCGCATGAATCTGTCCAGCGGGAACGACCTCGGACCACCAGGGGCAGAGAAAACCACAGTCTCATGGGGCCGGACACTCAGGGTCAGGGGAAAATCCAATATATATCTGGTGATATATCGGGTGCTATTACAGATAGCGCAATAAATCAAAGTGCATTGTCTGTAGGGGGCCCTGGCGCATGAATCTGTGCAGCGGGAACGACGTCCGACCACCATCGGCCGAGAAAACCACAGTCTCATGGGGCCGGACACTCAGGGTCAGGGAAAAATCCA
Organism: Nomia melanderi; assembly: GCF_051020985.1. Lineage (NCBI taxonomy): Eukaryota > Metazoa > Arthropoda > Insecta > Hymenoptera > Halictidae > Nomia > Nomia melanderi. Next base: position 42,390 of record NW_027475348.1, on the reverse strand, counting down.
ATATATATCTGGTGATATCTTGGGTGCTATTAAAGATAGCGCAATAAATCAAAGTGCATTGTCTGTAGGAGGCCCTGGCGCACGAATCTGTGCAGCGGGAACGACCTCGGACCACCAGGGGCCGAGAAAACGACCGCCTCATAGGGCCGGACACTCAGGGTCAGGGGAAAATCCAATATATATCTGGTGATATATCGGGTGCTATTACAGATAGCGCAATAAATCAAAGTGCATTGTCTGTAGGGGGCCCTGGCGCATGAATCTGTGCAGCGGGAACGACGTCCGACCACCATCGGCCGAGAAAACCACCGTCTCATGGGGCCGGACACTCAGGGTCAGTGAAAAATCCAATATATATCTGGTGATATTTCGGGTGCTATTACAGATAGCGCAATAAACCAAAGGGAATTGTCTGCAGGAGGCCCTGGCGCATGCAACTGTGCAGCGGGAATGAACTCGGAACCCCAGGGGCCGAGAAAACGACCGCCTCATAGGGCCGGACACTCAGGGTCAGGGGAAAATCCAATATATATCTGGTGATATCTCTGGTGCTATTAGATATAGCGCAATAAACCAATGTGAATTATCTGCAGGAGGCCCTGTCGCATGAATCTGTGCAGCGGGAACGACCTCGGTGGTTGTCTCGGCCCCTGGTGGTCCGAGGTCGTTCCCGCTGTCCAGATTCATGCGCCAGGCCGCCTACAGACAATGCACTTTGGTTTATTGCGCTATCTCTAATAGCACCCGAGATATCACCAGATATATATTGGATTTTCCCCCGACCCTCAGTGTCCGGCCCCATGAGACGGTGGTTTTCTCGGCCTCTGGTGGTCCGAGGTCGTTCCTGCTTAACAGATTCATGCACCAGGGCCTCCTACAGACAATGCACTTCGATTTATTGCGCTATCTGTAACAGCACCCGAGATATCACCAGATATATATTGGGTTATTTCCTGACCCTGAGTGTGCGGCCCCATGAAACGGTGGTTTTCTCGGCCTCTGGTGGTCCGAGGTCGTTCCCGCTGCACAGATGCATGCGCCAGGGCCTCCTGCAGATAATTCACTTTGTTTTATTGCGCTATCTGTAACAGCACCCGAGATATCACCAGATATATATTGGATTTTTCCCTGACCCTGAGTGTGCGGCCCCATGAAACGGTGGTTTTCTCGGCCTCTGGTGGTCCGAGGTCGTTCCCGCTGCACAGATACATGCGCCAGTGCCTCCTGCAGATAATTCACTTTGGTTTATTGCGCTATCTGTAATAGCACCCGAGATATCACCAGATATATATTGGATTTTTCCCTGACCCTGAGTGTGCGGCCCCATGAGACGGTGGTTTTCTCGGCCCCTGGTGGTCCGAGGTCGTTCCCGCTGCACAGATTCATGCGCCAGACCCTCCTGCAGATAATTCACTTTGGATTATTGCGCTATCTCTAATAGCACCCGAGATGTCACCAGATATATATTGGATTTTTCCCTGACCCTAAGTGTGCGGCCCAATGTGACGGTGGTTTTCTCGGCCCCTGGTGGTCCGAGGTCGTGCCCGCTGCACAGATTCATGCGCCAGGGCCTCCTGCAGATAATGCATTGATTTATTGCGCTATCTGTAATAGCACCCGAGATATCACCACATATATATTGGATTGTTCCCTGACCCTGAGTGTCCGGCCCCATGAGACGGTGGTTTTCTCCGCCCCTGGTGGTCCGAGGTCGTTCCTGCTTAACAGATTCATGCACCAGGGCCTCCTACAGACAATGCACTTTGATTTATTGCGCTATCTGTAACAGCACCCGAGATATCACCAGATATATATTGGATTATTCCCTGACCCTGAGTGTCCGGCCCCATGAGACGGTGGTTTTCTCAGCCCCTGGTGGTCCGAGGTCGTTCCCGCTGCACAGATTCATGCGCCAGGGCCTCCTGCAGACAATGCACTTTGCTTTATCGCGCTATCTGTAATAGCACCCTAGAAAGAACCATATACATGCTGGATTTTTACATGACTTTGGGTGACGGACACCGAAAATCTGTAATTTTCTCTGCCCTGGAAGTCCGAAGTCGTTCCTGCTTCACAGATTCATGCGCCAGGGCCTCCTGCAGACAATGCACTTTGAATCATTGCGCTATCTCTAATAGCACCCGAGATATCACCAGATATATATAGGATTTTTCCCTGACCCTGAGTGTCCGGCCCCATGCGACGGTGGTTTTCTCGGCCCCTGGTGGTCCGAGGACGTTCCCGCTGCACAGATTTATGGGCCAGGGCCTCCTGCAGATAATTCATTTTGATTTATCGCGCTATCTCTAATAGCACCCGACATATAACCAGATATATATTGGATTTTTCCCTGACCCTGAGTGTCCGGCCCCATGAGACGGTGGTTTTTTCGGCCCCTGGTGGTCCGACTTTGTTCCCGTTGCACAGATTCATGCGCCAGGGCCTCCTACAGACAATGCACTTTGATTTATTGCGCTATCTGTAATAGCACCCGTGAAAGCACCATATATATGCTGGATTTTTACATGACTTTGGGTGACGGATACCGAAAATCGGTAATTTTCTCGGCCCCTGGAGATCCGAGGTCGTTCCTGCTTCACAGATTCATGCGCCAGAGCTTCCTGCAGATAATGCACTTTGATTTATCGCGCTATCTGTAATAGAACCCGAGATATCACCAGATGTATGCTGGATTTTTACATGACATTGGGTGACGGATACCGAAAATCTGTAATTTTCTCGGCCCCTGGTGGTCCGAGGTCGTTCCCGCTGCACAGACGCATGCGCCAGGGCCTCCTGTAGATAATTCACTTTGGTTTATTGCGCTACCAGGTAATAGCACCCGAGATATCACCAGATGTATATTGTATTTTTCCCTGACCCTGAGTGTCCGGCCCCATGAGACGGTGGTTTTCTCGGCCCCTGGTGGTCCGATTTCGTTCCCGCTGCACAGATTCATGCGCCAGGGCCTGCTGCAGATAATTCACTTTGGTTTATTGCGCTATCTGTAATAGCACCCGAGATATCACCAGATATATATTGGATTATACCCTGACCCTGAGTGTCCGGCCACATGAGACGGTGGTTTTCTCGGCCCCTGGTTGTCCGAGATCGTTCCCGCTGCACAGATGCATGCGCCAAGGCCTCCTGCAGATAATTCACTTTGGTTTATTGCGCTATCTATAAGAGCTCCCGAGATATCACCAGATATATATTGGATTTTCCCCTGACGCTGAGTATCCGGCACCATGAGTCGGTGGTTTTCTCGGTCCCTGGTGGTCCGAGGTCGTTCCCGCTGCACACATTCATGCGCCAGGGCCTCCTGCAGATAATTCGATTTGGTTTATTGCGCTATCTCTAATAACACCCGAGATATAACCAGATATATATTTGATTTTTCCCTGACCCTGAGCGTCCGGCCCCATGAGACGGTGGTTTTCTCGTCCCCTGGTGGTCCGAGGCTGTTCCTGCTGCACAGATTCATGCGCCAGGGCCTCCTACAGACAATGCACTTTGATTTATTGCGCTATCTGTAATAGCACCCGAGATATCACCAGATATATGCTGGATTTTTTCATGACATTGGGTGACGGATACCGAACATCTGTAATTTCCTCGGCCCCTGGTGGTCCGAGGTCGTTCCTGCTGCACAGATTCATGCGCCAGGGCCTCCTACAGACAATGCACTTTGATTTATTGCGCTATCTGTAATAGCACCCGAGATATCACCAGATATATATTGGATTTTTCCCCGACCCTGAGTGTCCGGCCCCATGAGACGGTGGTTTACTCGACCCCTGGCGGTCCGAGGTCGTACCCACTGCGCAGGTTCATGTGGCCAGTGCCTCCTATAGACAATGCACTTTGATTTATTGCGCTATCTCTAATAACACCCGAGATATCACCAGATGTATATTGTATTTTTCCCCGACCCTGAGTGTCCGGCCCCATGAGACGGTGGTTTTCTCGGCCCCTGGTGGTCCGAGGTCGTTCCTGCTGCACAGATGCATGGGCCAGGACCTCCTGCAGATAATTCACTTTGGTTTATTGCGCTATCTGTAATAGCACCCGAGATATCACCAGATATATATTGGATTTTGCCCTGACCCTGAGTGTCCGGCCACATGAGACGGTGGTTTTCTCGGCCCCTGGTTGTCCGAGATCGTTCCCGCTGCACAGATGCATGCGCCAAGGCCTCCTGCAGATAATTCACTTTGGTTTATTGCGCTATCTCTAATAGCACCCGAGATATCACCATATATATATTGGATTTTTCCCCGACCCTGAGTGTCCGGCCCCATGAGACGGTGGTTTTCTCGGCCCCTGGTGGTCCGAGGTCGTTCCTGCTGCACAGATTCATGCGCCAGGGCCTCCTGCAGACAATGCACTTTGATTTATCGCGCTATCTGTAATAGCACCCGAGATATCACCAGATATATATTGGATTTTGCCCTGACCCTGAGTGTCCGGCCACATGAGACGGTGGTTTTCTCGGCCCCTGGTTGTCCGAGATCGTTCCCGCTGCACAGATGCATGCGCCAAGGCCTCCTGCAGATAATTCACTTTGGTTTATTGCGCTATCTCTAATAGCACCCGAGATATCACCATATATATATTGGATTTTTCCCCGACCCTGAGTGTCCGGCCCCATGAGACGGTGGTTTTCTCGGCCCCTGGTGGTCCGAGGTCGTTCCTGCTGCACAGATTCATATGCTAGGGCCTCCTACAGACAATGCACTTTGATTTATTGCGCTATCTGTAATAGCACCCGATAAAGCACCATATATATGCTGGATTTTTAGATGACTTTGGGTGACGTACACCGAAAATCTGTAAGTTTCTCGGCCCCTGGGGGCCGAGGTCGTTCCTGCTTCACAGATTCATGCGCCAGGGCCTCCTGCAGAAAATTCACTTTGATTTATCGCGCTATCTGTAATAGAACCCGAGATATCTCCAGATATATGCTGGATTTTTACATGACATTGGGTGACGGATACCGAAAATCTGTAATTTTCTCGGCCCCTGGTGGTCCGACTTCGTTCCCGCTGCACAGATTCATGCGCCAGGGCCTCCTACAGACAATGCACTTTGATTTATCGCGCTATCTGTAACAGCACCCGAGATATCACCAGATATATATTGGATTATTCCCTGACCCTGAGTGCCCGGCCCCATGATACGGTGGTTTTCTCGGCCCCTGGTGGTCCGAGGTCGTTTCCGCTGCACAGATTCATGCGCCAGGGCCTCCTGCAGATAATTCACTTTGTTTTATTGCGCTATCTGTAACAGCACCCGAGATATCACCAGATATATATTGGATTTTTCCCTGACCCTGAGTGTGCGGCCCCATGAGACGGTGGTTTTCTCGGCCCCTGGTGGTCCGAGGTCGTTCCCGCTGTACAGATGCATGCGCCAGGGCCTCCTGCAGATAATTCATTTTGATTTATCGCGCTATCTCTAATAGCACCCGACATATAACCAGATATATATTGGATTTTTCCCTGACCCTGAGTGTCCGGCCCCATGTGACTGCGGTTTTCTCGGCCCCTGGTGGTCCGAGGTCGTTCCCGCTGCACAGATTCATGCGCCAGGGCCTCCTGCAGATAACGCATTGATTTATTGCGCTATCTGTAATAGCACCCGAGATATCACCACATATATATTGGATTGTTCCCTGACCCTGAGTGTCCGGCCCCATGAGACGGTGGTTTTCTCGGCCCCTGGTGGTCCGAGGTCGTTCCTGCTTAACAGATTCATGCACCAGGGCCTCCTACAGACAATGCACTTTGATTTATTGCGCTATCTGTAATAGCACCCGAGAAAGCACCAGATATATGCTGCATTTTTGCATGACATTGGGTGACGGACACCGAATATCTGTAATTTTCTCGGCCCCTGGTGGTCCGATGTCGTTCCTGCTGCACAGATTCATGCGCAAGGGCCTCCTACGGACAATGCACTTTGTTTTATCGCGCTATCTCTAATAGCACCCGAGATATCACCAGATATATAATGGATTTTTCCCTGACCCTGAGTGTCCGGCCCCATGAGACGGTGGTTTTCTCGGCCCCTGGTGGTCCGAGGTCGTTCCTGCTTAACAGATTCATGCACCAGGGCCTCCTACAGACAATGCACTTTGATTTATTGCGCTATCTGTAACAGCACCCGAGATATCACCAGATATATATTGGATTTATCCCTGACCCTGAGTGTGCGGCCCCATGAAACGGTGGTTTTCTCGGCCTCTGGTGGTCCGAGGTCGTTCCCGCTGAACAGATTCATGCGCCAGGGCCTCCTGCAGGTAATTCGCTTTGGTTTATTGCGCTATCTGTAACAGCACCCGAGATATCACCAGATATATATTGGATTTATCCCTGACCCTGAGTGTGCGGCCCCATGAAACGGTGGTTTTCTCGGCCTCTGGTGGTCCGAGGTCGTTCCCGCTGAACAGATTCATGCGCCAGGGCCTCCTGCAGGTAATTCGCTTTGGTTTATTGCGCTATCTGTAACAGCACCCGAGATATCACCAGATATATATTGGATTTTCCCCTGACCCTGAGAGTCCATCCCCATGAGACGGTGGTTTTCTCGGCCCCTGGTGGTCCGAGGTCGTTCCCGCTGCCCAGATTCATGCGCCAGGGCCTCCTAAAGACAATGCACTTTGGTTTATTACTCTATCTCTAATAGCACACGAGATATCACCAGATATATATTGGATTTTCCCCTGACCCTGAGTGTCCGGCCCCATGAGACGGTGGTTTTCTCGGGCCCTGGTGGTCCGAGCTCGTTCCCGCTCCACAGATTCATGCGCCAGGGCCTTCTGCAGACAATGCACTTTGATTCATTGCGCTATCTCTAATAGCACCCGAGATATCACCAGATATATATTTTATTTTTCCTTGACCCTGAGTGTCCGGCCCCATGCGACGGTGGTTTTCTCGGCCCCTAGTGGTCCGAGGTCGATCCCGCTGCACAGATTCCTGCGCCAGGGCCGCCTGTAGATAATTCACTATGGTTTATTGCGCTATCTCTAATAGCAACCGAGATATCATCAGATACATCCTGGATTTTTACATGACCTTGGGTGTCCGGCCCCATGTGTCGGAGGTTTTCTCGGCCCCTGGTGGTACGAGGTCGTTCCTGCTGCACAGATTCATGCGCCAGAGCCTCCTACAGACAATGCACTTTGATTTATTGCGCTATCTGAAATAGCACCCGATAAAGCACCATGTATATGCTGGATTTTTAGATGACTTTGGGTGACGTACACCGAAAATCTGTAAGTTTCTCGGCCACTGGAGATCCGAGGTCGTTCCTGCTTCACAGATTCATGCGCCAGAGCTTCCTGCAGACAATGCACTTTGATTTATTGCGCTATCTGTAATAGAACCCGAGATATCACCAGATGTATGCTGGATTTTTACATGACATTTGTTGACGGATACCGAAAATCTGTAATTTTCTCGGACCCTGGTGGTCCGAGGTCGATCCTGCTGCACAAATTCGTGCGCCAGGGCCTCCTACAGACAATGCACTTTGATTTATTGCGCTATCTGTAATAGCACCCGAGATATCACCAGATATATATTGGATTTTTCCCTGACCCTGAGTGTCCGGCCCCATGAGACGGTGGTTTTTTCGGCCCCTGGTGGTCCGACTTTGTTCCCGTTGCACAGATTCATGCGCCAGGGCCTCCTACAGACAATGCACTTTGATTTATTGCGCTATCTGTAATAGCACCCGTGAAAGCACCATATATATGCTGGATTTTTACATGACTTTGGGTGACGGATACCGAAAATCGGTAATTTTCTCGGCCCCTGGAGATCCGAGGTCGTTCCTGCTTCACAGATTCATGCGCCAGAGCTTCCTGCAGATAATGCACTTTGATTTATCGCGCTATCTGTAATAGAACCCGAGATATCACCAGATGTATGCTGGATTTTTACATGACATTGGGTGACGGATACCGAAAATCTGTAATTTTCTCGGCCCCTGGTGGTCCGAGGTCGTTCCCGCTGCACAGACGCATGCGCCAGGGCCTCCTGTAGATAATTCACTTTGGTTTATTGCGCTACCAGGTAATAGCACCCGAGATATCACCAGATGTATATTGTATTTTTTCCTGACCCTGAGTGTCCGGCCCCATGAGACGGTGGTTTTCTCGGCCCCTGGTGGTCCGAATTCGTTCCCGCTGCACAGATTCATGCGCCAGGGCCTGCTGCAGATAATTCACTTTGGTTTATTGCGCTATCTGTAATAGCACCCGAGATATCACCTGATATATATTGGATTATACCCTGACCCTGAGTGTCCGGCCACATGAGACGGTGGTTTTCTCGGCCCCTGGTTGTCCGAGATCGTTCCCGCTGCACAGATGCATGCGCCAAGGCCTCCTGCAGATAATTCACTTTGGTTTATTGCGCTATCTATAAGAGCTCCCGAGATATCACCAGATATATATTGGATTTTCCCCTGACGCTGAGTATCCGGCACCATGAGTCGGTGGTTTTCTCGGTCCCTGGTGGTCCGAGGTCGTTCCCGCTGCACACATTCATGCGCCAGGGCCTCCTGCAGATAATTCGATTTGGTTTATTGCGCTATCTCTAATAACACCCGAGATATAACCAGATATATATTTGATTTTTCCCTGACCCTGAGCGTCCGGCCCCATGAGACGGTGGTTTTCTCGTCCCCTGGTGGTCCGAGGCTGTTCCCGCTGCACATATTCATGCGCCTGGGCCTGCTGCAGATAATTCACTTTGGTTTATTGCGCTATCTCTAATAGCACCCGAGATATCACCAGATATATATTGGATTTTCCCCTGTCCCTGAGTGTCCTGCCCCATGAGACGGTGGTCTTCTCGGCCCCTGGTGGTCCGAGGTCGTTCCCGCTCCACAGATTCATGCGCCAGGGCCTCCTACAGACAATGCACTTTGATTTATTGCGCTATCTGTAATAGCACCCGAGAAAGAACCATATATATGCTTGATTTTTACATGACTTTGGGTGACGGATACCGAAAATCTGTAATTTTCTCGGCCCCTGGAGATCCGAGGTGGTTCCTGCTTCACATATTCATGCGCCAGGGCTTCCTGCAGACCATGCACTTTGATTTATCGCGCTATCTGTAATAGAACCCGAGATATCACCAGATATATGCTGGATTTTTTCATGACATTGGGTGACGGATACCGAACATCTGTAATTTCCTCGGCCCCTGGTGGTCCGAGGTCGTTCCTGCTGCACAGATTCATGCGCCAAGGCCTCCTGCAGATAATTCACTTTGGTTTATTGCGCTATCTCTAATAGCACCCGAGATATCACCAGATGTATATTGTATTTTTCCCCGACCCTGAGTGTCTGGCCCCATGAGACGGTGGTTTTCTCGGCCCCTGGTGGTCCGAGGTCGTTCCTGCTGCACAGATGCATGGGCCAGGACCTCCTGCAGATAATTCACTTTGGTTTATTGCGCTATCTGTAATAGCACCCGAGATATCACCAGATATATATTGGATTTTGCCCTGACCCTGAGTGTCCGGCCACATGAGACGGTGGTTTTCTCGGCCCCTGGTTGTCCGAGATCGTTCCCGCTGCACAGATGCATGCGCCAAGGCCTCCTGCAGATAATTCACTTTGGTTTATTGCGCTATCTCTAATAGCACCCGAGATATCACCATATATATATTGGATTTTTCCCCGACCCTGAGTGTCCGGCCCCATGAGACGGTGGTTTTCTCGGCCCCTGGTGGTCCGAGGTCGTTCCTGCTGCACAGATTCATGCGCCAGGGCCTCCTGCAGACAATGCACTTTGATTTATCGCGCTATCTGTAATAGCACCCGAGATATCACCAGATATATATTGGATTTTGCCCTGACCCTGAGTGTCCGGCCACATGAGACGGTGGTTTTCTCGGCCCCTGGTTGTCCGAGATCGTTCCCGCTGCACAGATGCATGCGCCAAGGCCTCCTGCAGATAATTCACTTTGGTTTATTGCGCTATCTCTAATAGCACCCGAGATATCACCATATATATATTGGATTTTTCCCCGACCCTGAGTGTCCGGCCCCATGAGACGGTGGTTTTCTCGGCCCCTGGTGGTCCGAGGTCGTTCCTGCTGCACAGATTCATGCGCTAGGGCCTCCTACAGACAATGCACTTTGATTTATTGCGCTATCTGTAATAGCACCCGATAAAGCACCATATATATGCTGGATTTTTAGATGACTTTGGGTGACGTACACCGAAAATCTGTAAGTTTCTCGGCCCCTGGGGGCCGAGGTCGTTCCTGCTTCACAGATTCATGCGCCAGGGCCTCCTGCAGAAAATGCACTTTGATTTATCGCGCTATCTGTAATAGAACCCGAGATATCTCCAGATATATGCTGGATTTTTACATGACATTGGGTGACGGATACCGAAAATCTGTAATTTTCTCGGCCCCTGGTGGTCCGACTTCGTTCCCGCTGCACAGATTCATGCGCCAGGGCCTCCTACAGACAATGCACTTTGATTTATCGCGCTATCTGTAACAGCACCCGAGATATCACCAGATATATATTGGATTATTCCCTGACCCTGAGTGCCCGGCCCCATGATACGGTGGTTTTCTCGGCCCCTGGTGGTCCGAGGTCGTTTCCGCTGCACAGATTCATGCGCCAGGGCCTCCTGCAGATAATTCACTTTGTTTTATTGCGCTATCTGTAACAGCACCCGAGATATCACCAGATATATATTGGATTTTTCCCTGACCCTGAGTGTGCGGCCCCATGAGACGGTGGTTTTCTCGGCCCCTGGTGGTCCGAGGTCGTTCCCGCTGTACAGATGCATGCGCCAGGGCCTCCTGCAGATAATTCATTTTGATTTATCGCGCTATCTCTAATAGCACCCGACATATAACCAGATATATATTGGATTTTTCCCTGACCCTGAGTGTCCGGCCCCATGTGACTGCGGTTTTCTCGGCCCCTGGTGGTCCGAGGTCGTTCCCGCTGCACAGATTCATGCGCCAGGGCCTCCTGCAGATAACGCATTGATTTATTGCGCTATCTGTAATAGCACCCGAGATATCACCACATATATATTGGATTGTTCCCTGACCCTGAGTGTCCGGCCCCATGAGACGGTGGTTTTCTCGGCCCCTGGTGGTCCGAGGTCGTTCCTGCTTAACAGATTCATGCACCAGGGCCTCCTACAGACAATGCACTTTGATTTATTGCGCTATCTGTAATAGCACCCGAGAGAGCACCAGATATATGCTGCATTTTTGCATGACATTGGGTGACGGACACCGAATATCTGTAATTTTCTCGGCCCCTGGTGGTCCGATGTCGTTCCTGCTGCACAGATTCATGCGCAAGGGCCTCCTACGGACAATGCACTTTGTTTTATCGCGCTATCTCTAATAGCACCCGAGATATCACCAGATATATAATGGATTTTTCCCTGACCCTGAGTGTCCGGCCCAATGAGACGGTGGTTTTCTCGGCCCCTGGTGTTCCGAGGTCGTTCCCGCTGCACAGATGCATGCGCCAGGGCCTCCTGCAGATAATTCACTTTGGTTGATTGCGCTATCTCTAGTAGCAACCGAGACATCAACAGATATATATTGGATTTTTCCCTGAGCCTGAGTGTCCGGCCCCATGTGTCGGTGGTTTTCTCGGCCCCTGGTGGCCCGAGGTCTATCCCGCTGCACAGATTCATGCGCCAGGGCCTCCTACAGACAATGCACTTTGATTTATTGCGCTATCCCTAATAGCACCCGAGATATCACCAGATATATATTGGATTTTTCCCTGACCCTTAGTATCCGGCCCCATGAGTCGGTGGTTTTCTCGGCCCCTGGTGGTCCGAGGTCGTTCCCGCTGCACAGATTCATGCGCCAGGGCCTCCTGCAGATAATTCGATTTGGTTTATTGCGCTATCTCTAATAGCACCCGAGATATAACCAGATATATATTTGATTTTTCCCTGACACTGAGCGTCCGGCCCCATGAGACGGTGGTTTTCTCTGCCCCTGGTGGTCCTAGGTCGTTCCCGCTGCAAAGATTCCTGCGCCAGGGCCTTCTGCAGATAAATCACTATGGTTTATTGCGCTATCTCTAATAGCAACCGAGATATCATCAGATATATATTGGATTTTCCCCTGATCCTGAGTGCACGGCCCCATGAGACTGTCTTTTTCTTAACCCCTGGTGGTCCGAGGTCGTTCCCGCTGCACAGATGCCTGCGCCAGGGCCACCTCCAGATAATTAACTTTGATTTATTGCGTTATCTCTAATAGCACCCGAGATATCATCAGATACATCCTGGGTTTTTACATGACCTTCGGTGTCCGGCCCCATGTGTCGGTGGTATTCTCGGACCCTGGTGGTCCGAGGTCGATCCTGCTGCACAGATTCATGCACCAGGGCCTCCTGCAGACAATGCACTTTGATTTATTGCGCTATCTCTAATAACACCCGAGATATCACCAGATATACATTGGATTTTCCCCTGACCCTGAGTGTCCGGCCCCATGAGACTGTGGTTTTCTCGGCCCCTGGTGGTCCGAGGTCGTTCCCGCTGCACAGATTCATGCGCAAGGGCCTCCTACGGACAGTGCACTTTGATTTATTGCGATATCTCTAATAGCACCCGACATATCACCAGATATATATTGGATTTTCCCCTGACCCTGAGTGTCCGGCACTATGTGACGGTGGTTTTCTCGGCCCCTGGTGTTCCGATGTCGTTCCTGCTGCACAGATTCATGCGCAAGGGCCTCCTACGGACAGTGCACTTTGATTTTTTGCGATAACTCTAATAGCATCCGAGATATCACCAGATACATATTGGATTTTCCCCTGACCTTGGGTGTCCGGCCCCATGTGTCGGTGGTTTTCTCGGCCCCTGGTGGTCCGAGGTCGTTCCCGCTGCACAGATTCATGCGCCAGGGCCCGCTGCAGATAATTCACTTTGGATTATTGCGCTACCTCTAATAGCACCCGAGATGTCACCAGATATATATTGGATTTTTCCCTGACCCTAAGTGTGCGGTCCAATGTGACGGTGGTTTTCTCGGCCCCTGGTGGTCCGAGGTCGTTCCCGCTGCACAGGTGCATGCGCCAGGGCCTCCTACAGACAATGCACTTTGATTGATTGCGCTATCTGTAATAGCACCCGAGAAAGCACCATATATATGCTGGATATTTACATGACTCTGGGTGACGGACACCGAAAATCTGTAATTTTCTCGGCCCCTGGAGGTACGAGGTCGTTCCTGCTGCACAGATTCATGCGCCAGGGCCTCCTGCAGACAATGCACTTTGATTTATCGCGCTATCTGGAATAGAACCCGAGATATCACCAGATATATGCTGCATTTTTGCATGACATTGGGTGACGGACACCGAATATCTGTAATTTTCTCGGCCCCTGGTGGTCCGATGTCGTTCCTGCTGCACAGATTCATGCGCAAGGGCCTCCTACGGACAATGCACTTTGTTTTATCGCGCTATCTCTAATAGCACCCGAGATATCACCAGATATATAATGGATTTTTCCCTGACACTGAGTGTCCGGCCCAATGAGACGGTGGTTTTCTCGGCCCCTGGTGTTCCGAGGTCGTTCCCGCTGCACAGATGCATGCGCCAGGGCCTCCTGCAGATAATTCACTTTGGTTGATTACGCTATCTCTAGTAGCAACCGAGACATCAACAGATATATATTGGATTTTTCCCTGAGCCTGAGTGTCCGGCCCCATGTGTCGGTGGTTTTCTCGGCCCCTGGTGGCCCGAGGTCTATCCCGCTGCACAGATTCATGCGCCAGGGCCTCCTACAGACAATGCACTTTGATTTATTGCGCTATCCCTAATAGCACCCGAGATATCACCAGATATATATTGGATTTTTCCCTGACCCTTAGTATCCGGCCCCATGAGTCGGTGGTTTTCTCGGCCCCTGGTGGTCCGAGGTCGTTCCCGCTGCACAGATTCATGCGCCAGGGCCTCCTGCAGATAATTCGATTTGGTTTATTGCGCTATCTCTAATAGCACCCGAGATATAACCAGATATATATTTGATTTTTCCCTGACACTGAGCGTCCGGCCCCATGAGACGGTGGTTTTCTCTGCCCCTGGTGGTCCTAGGTCGTTCCCGCTGCAAAGATTCCTGCGCCAGGGCCTTCTGCAGATAAATCACTATGGTTTATTGCGCTATCTCTAATAGCAACCGAGATATCATCAGATATATATTGGATTTTCCCCTGATCCTGAGTGCACGGCCCCATGAGACTGTCTTTTTCTTAACCCCTGGTGGTCCGAGGTCGTTCCCGCTGCACAGATGCCTGCGCCAGGGCCACCTCCAGATAATTAACTTTGATTTATTGCGTTATCTCTAATAGCACCCGAGATATCATCAGATACATCCTGGGTTTTTACATGACCTTCGGTGTCCGGCCCCATGTGTCGGTGGTATTCTCGGACCCTGGTGGTCCGAGGTCGATCCTGCTGCACAGATTCATGCACCAGGGCCTCCTGCAGACAATGCACTTTGATTTATTGCGCTATCTCTAATAACACCCGAGATATCACCAGATATACATTGGATTTTCCCCTGACCCTGAGTGTCCGGCCCCATGAGACTGTGGTTTTCTCGGCCCCTGGTGGTCCGAGGTCGTTCCCGCTGCACAGATTCATGCGCAAGGGCCTCCTACGGACAGTGCACTTTGATTTTTTGCGATAACTCTAATAGCATCCGAGATATCACCAGATACATATTGGATTTTCCCCTGACCTTGGGTGTCCGGCCCCATGTGTCGGTGGTTTTCTCGGCCCCTGGTGGTCCGAGGTCGTTCCCGCTGCACAGATTCATGCGCCAGGGCCCGCTGCAGATAATTCACTTTGGCTTAGTGCGCTATCTGTAAGAGCACCCGAGATATCACCAGATATATATTGAATTTTTCAACCGACCCTGAGTGTCCGGCCCCATGAGACGGTGGTTTTCTCAGCCCCTGGTGGTCCGTCTTCGTTCCCGCTGCCCAGATTCATGCGCCAGGGCCTCCCACAGACAATGCACTTTGATTTCATGCGCTATCTGTAATAGCACCCGAGAAAGATCCATATATATGCTGGATTTTTACATGTCTTTGGATGACGGATGCCGAAAATCTGTAATTTTCTCGGCCCCTGGTGGTCCGAAGTCGTTCCTGCTGCACAGATTCATGCGCAAGGGCCTCCTACGGACAGTGCACTTTGATTTATTGCGATATCTCTAATAGCACCGGAGATATCACCAGATATACATTGGATTTTCCCCAGACCCTGAGTGTCCGGCCCCATGAGACTGTGTTTTTCTCGACCCCTGGTGGTCCGAGGTCGCTCCCATTGCACAGATGCCTGCGTCAGGGCCTCCTCCAGATAACTCACTTTGGTTTATTGCCCTTTCTCTAATAGCACCCGAGATATCACCAGATATATGCTGAATTTTACATGACCTTGGGTGACGGATACCGAAAATCTGTAATTTTATCGGTCCCTGGTGGTCCGAGGTCGTTCCCGCTGAAAGAATCTTGCGCCAGGGCTTCCTGCAGATAATTCACTTTGGTTTATTATGCTATCTCTAATAGCACCCGAGATATCACCAGATGTATATTGGATTTTTCCCCGACCCTGAGTGTCCGGCCCCATGAGACGGTGATTTTCTCGGCCCCTGGTGGTCCGAGGTCGTTACCGCTGCACAGATTCAAGCGCCAGGGCCTCCTACAGACAATGCACTATGGTTTATTGCGCTATCTGTAATAGCACCCGAGATATCACCAGATATGTATTGGATTTTCCCCTGACCCTGAGTGTCCGGCCCCATGAGATGGTGGTTTTCACGGCCCCTAGTGATCCGAGGTGGTTCCTGGTGCACAGATTCATTCGCCAGTGCCTCCTACAGACAATGCACTTTGATATATCGCGCTATCTCTAATAGCACCCGAGATATCATCAGATACATCCTGGATTTTTACATGTCCTTGGTTGTCCGGCACCATGTGTCGGTGGTTTCCTCGGCCCCAGGTGGTCCGAGGTCGTTCCTGCTGCACAGATGCATGCGCCAGTGCCTCCTGCAGATAATTCACTTTGGTTTAGTGCGCTATCTGTAACAGCACCCGAGATATCACCAGATATATATTGGATTTTTCCCTGACCCTGAGTGTCCGGCCCCATGAGACCTCGGGCCACCAGGGGCCGAGAAAACCACCATCTCATGTGGCCGGACACTCAGGGTCAGGGGATAATCCAGTATATATCTCGTGATATCTCGGGTGCTATTACAGATAGCGCAATAAACCAAAGTGAATTATCTGCAGGAGGCCCTGTCGCATGAATCTGGGCAGCGGGAACGACCTCGGACCACCAGGGGCCGAGAAAACCACCGTCTCATGGGTCCGGACACTCAGGGTCAGGGAAAAATCCAATATATATCTGGTGATATCTCGGGTGCTATTACAGATAGCGCAATAAACCAAAGTGAATTGTCTGCAAGTGTCCCTGGCGCATGAATCTGTGCAGCGGGAACGACCTCGGACCACCAGGGGCCGAGAAAACCACCGACTCATGGGGCCGGACACTCAGGGTCAGGGAAAAATCCAATATATATCTGGTGATATCTCGCGTGCTATTAGAGATAGCGCAATAAACCAAAGTGAATTATCTGCAGGAGTCCCTGGCCCATGTATCTCTGCAGCGGGTACGGCCTCGGACCACCAGGGGCCGTGAAAACCACCGTCTCATTGGGCCGGACACTCAGGGGCACGGGAAAATCCAATATATATCTGGTGATATCTCGGGTGCTCTTACAGATAGCGCAATAAACCAAAGTGAATTATCTGCAAGAGGCCCTGGCGCATGAATCTGTGCAGCTAGAACGACCTCGGACCACCAGGGGCCGAGAAAACGACCGCCTCATGGGGCCGGATACTAAGGGTCAGCGTAAAATCCAATATATATCTCGTGATATCTCGGGTGCTATTACAGATAGCGCAATAAATCAAAGTGCATTGCCTGTAGGAGGCCCTGGGGCATGCATCTGTGCAGCGGGATCGACCTCGGACCACCAGGGGCCGAGAAAACCACCGACACATGGGGCCGGACTGTCTGTGTCGGGGAAAAATCCAATATATATCTCGTGATATCTCGGGTGCTATTACAGATAGCGCAATAAATCAAAGTGCATTGCCTGTAGGAGGCCCTGGCGCATGCATCTGTGCAGCGGGATCGACCTCGGACCCCCCGGGGTCGAGAAAACCACCGTCTCATAGGGCCGGACACTCAGGGTCAGGGGAAAATCCAATATATATATGGTGATATCTCGGGTGCTATGACAGATAGCGCACTAAACCAAAGTGAATTATCTGCAGGAGGCCCTGGCGCATGCATCTGTGCAGCGGGAACGACCTCGGACAACCAGGGGCCGAGAAAACCACCGTCTCATGGGGCCCGACACGCAGGGTCGGGGAAATATCCAATATATATCTGGTGATATCTCGGGTGCTATTACAGATAGCGCAATAAACCAAAGTGAATTATCTATAGGAGGCCCTGGCGCATGAATCTGTGCAGCGGGAACGACCGCGGACCACCAGGGGCCGAGAAAACCACCGTCTCATGGGGCCGGACACTCAGGGTCAGGGGAAGATCCAATATAAATCTGGCGATATCGCGGGTGCTATTAGGACTAGCGCAATAATCCAAAGTGAATTATCTGCAGGATGCCCTGGCGCATGAATCTGTGCAGCGAGAACGACCTCGGACCACAAGGGGCCAAGAAAACCACCGTCTCATGGGGCTGGACTGTCAGGGTCAGGGAAAAATCCAATATATATCTGGTGATATCTCGGGTGCTATTACAGATAGCGAAATAAATGAAAGTGCAATGTCTGCAGGAGGCCCTGGCGCATGAATCTGTGCATCGGGATCGACCTCGGACCACCAGGGGCCGAGAAAACCACCGTCTCATTGGGTCGGACACTCAGGGTCAGGGAAAAATCCAATATATATCTGGTGATATCTCGGGTGCTATTACAGATAGCGCAATAAATCAAAGTGAATTATCTGCAGGGGGCCCTGGCGCATGAATCTGTGCAGAGGGATCGACCTCGGACCACGAGGGACCGAGAAAACTACAGTCTCATGGGGCCGGACTGTCAGGGACAGGGAAAAAACCAATATATATCTGGTGATATCTCGGGTGCTATTACAGATAGCGTACTAATCCAAAGTGAATTATCTGCACGGGGCCCTGGCGCATGAATCTGTGCAGCGGGATCGACCTCGGACCATGAGGGACCGAGAAAACCATCGACACATGGGGCCGGACTGTCAGGGTCAGGGGAAAATGCAATATATATCTGGTGATATCTTGGGTGCTATTACAGATAGCGCAATAAATCAAAGTGCATTGTCTGTAGGAGGCCCTGTCGCATGAATATGTGCCGCGGGAACGACCTCGGACCACCAGGGGCCGAGAAAACTACAGTCTCATGGGGCCGGACACTCTGGGTCAGGGGAAAATCCAATATATATCTAGTGATATCTCGGGTGGTATTACAGATAGCGCAATAAATCAAAGTGCATTGTCTGTAGGAGGCCCTGGCGCATGAATCTGTGCAGCGGGATCAACCTCGGACCACGAGGGACCGAGAAAACCGTCGACACATGGGGCCGGACTGTCGGGGTCAAGGAAAAATCCAATATATATCTGGTGATATCTCGGGTGCTACTAGAGGTAGCGCAATAAACCAAAGTGGATTGTCTGCAGGAGGCCCTGGCGCATGAATCTGTGCAGCGGGAAAGACCTCGGACCACCAGGGGCCGAGAAAACCACCGTCTCATGGGGTCGGACACTCAGGGTCAGGGAAAAATCCAATATATATCTGGTGATATCTCGGGTGCTATTACAGATAGCGCAATAAATCAAAGTGAATTATCTGCAGGGGGCCCTGGCGCATGAAGCTGTGCAGCGGTATTTACCTCGGACCACCAGGATCCGAGAAAATCACCGACACATGGGGCCGAACACTAAGGGTCGGGGAAAAATCCGATATATATCTGGTGATATCTCGTGTGCTATTAGAAATAGCGCAATAAACCAAAGTGCATTGTCTGCAGGAGGCCCTGGCGCATGAATCTGTGCAGCAGGAAGGACCTCGGACCACCAGGGGCCGAGAAAATTACAGATTTTCGGTATCCGTCACCCAAGGTCATGTAAAAATCCAGTATATACCTGGTGCTATCTCGGGTGCTATTAGAGATAGCGCAATAAACCGAAGTGCATTGTCTGCAGGAGGCCCTGGTGCATGAATCTGTGCAGCGGCAACGACCTCGGACCACCAGGGGCCGAGAAAACCACCGACGCATGGGGCCGGATACTAAGGGTCAGGGTAAAATCCAATATATATCTGGTGATATCTCGGGTGTTATTAGAGATAGCGCAATAAACCGAAGTGCATTGTCTGCAGGAGGCCCTGGTGCATGAATCTGTGCAGCGGCAACGACCTCGGACCACCAGGGGCCGAGAAAACCACCGACACATGGGGCCGGACACTCAGGGTCAGGGAATAATCCAATATATATCTGGTGATATCTCGGGTGCTGTTACAGATAGCGCGATAAGTCAAAGTGCTTTGTCTGTAGGAGGCCCTGGCGCATGATTCTTTCAGCGGGAACGACATCGGACCACCAGGAGCCGAGAAACTCACCGTCTCGTGGGGCCGGACTGTCAGGGTCAGGGAAAAATCCAATATATATCTGGTGATATCTCGGGTGCTATTAGAGATAGCGCAATAAATCAAAGTGCACTGTCTGTAGGAGGCACTGGCGAATGAATCTGTGCAGCAGGAACGACCTCGGACCACTAGGGGCCGAGAAAACCACCGTCTCATGGGGCCGGATACTCAGGGTCGGGGAAAAATCCAATATATATCTGGTGATATCTCGGGTGCTATTAGAGATAGCGCAATAAACCAAAGTGAATTATCTGCAGGAGGACCTGGCGCATGAATCTGTGCAGCGGGAACGACCTCGGACCACCAGGGGCCGAGAAAACCACCGTCTCATGGAGCCGGACTGTCAGGGTCAGGGAAAAATCCAATATATATCTGGTGATATCTCGGGTGCTATTAGAGATAGCGCAATAAATCAAAGTGCATTGTCTCTAGGAGGCCCTGGCGCATGAATCTGTGCAGCGAGAACGGCCTCGGACCACCAGGGGCCGAGAGAACCACCGTCTCATGGGGCCGGACAGTCAGGGTCGGGGAAAAATCCAATATATATCTGGTGATATCTCGGGTGCTATTAGAGATAGCGCACTAAACCAAAGTGAATTATCTGCAGGAGGCCCTGGCGCATGCATCTGTGCAGCGGGAACGACCTCGGACAACCAGGGGCCGAGAAAACCACCGTCTCATGGGGCCCGACACGCAGGGTCGGGGAAATATCCAATATATATCTGGTGATATCTCGGGTGCTATTACAGATAGCGCAATAAATCAAAGTGCTTTATCTGTAGGAGGCCCTGGCGCATGAATCTGTGCAGCGGGATCGACCTCGGACCACCAGGGGCCGAGAAAACCACCGACACATGGGGCCGGACACTCAGGGTCAGGGAAAAATCCAATATATATCTGCTGATATCTCGAGTGCTCTTACAGATAGCCCACTAAGCCAAAGTGAATTGTCTGCAGGAGGCCCTGGCGCATGAACCTGTGCAGCAGCAACGACCTCGGACCACCAGGGGCCGAGAAAACCACCGTCTCATGGGGCCGGATACTCAGGGTCAGGGAAAAATACAATATTTATCTGGTGATATCTATGATGCTACTACAGATAGCGCAATAAATCAGTGTGCATTGTCTGCAGGAACCCCTGGCGCATGAATCTCTGCAGCGGGAACGACCTCGGACAACCAGTGCCCGAGAAAACCACCGTCTTATGGGGACGTACACTCAGGGTCAGGGGAAAATCCAATATATATCTGGTGAAATCGCGGGTTCTATTAGAGATAGCGCAATAAACCAAAGTGAATTATCTGCAGGAGGCCCCGGCGCATGAACCTGTGCAGCGGGAACGACCTCGGACCACCAGGGGCCGAGAAAACCACCATCTCATGGGGCCGGACACTCAGGGTCAGGGGAATATCCAATATATATCTGTTGCTGTCTCGGGTGCTATTACAGATAGCGCAATAAACCAAAGTGCTTTGTCTGCGGGAGGCCCTGGCGCATGAATCTGTGCAGCGGCAACCACCTCGGACCACCAGGGGCCGAGAAAATCACCGTCTCATGGGGCCGGACTGTCAGGGTCAGGGAAAAATCCAATATATATCTGGTGATATCTCGGGTGCTATTAGAGATAGCGCGATAAATCAAAGTGCTTTGTCTGCGGGAGGCCCTGGCGCATGAATCTGTGCAGCGGGAACGACCTCGGACCACGAGGGGCCGAGAAAACCATCGTCTCTTGGCGCCGGACACTCAGGGTCAGGGGAAAATCCAATATATATCTGGTGATATCTCGGGTGCTATTACAGATAGCGCGATAAGTCAAAGTGCTTTGTCTGTAGGAGGCCCTGGCGCATGATTCTTTCAGCGGGAACGACATCGGACCACCAGGAGCCGAGAAAATCACCGTCTCGTGGGGCCGGACTGTCAGGGTCAGGGAAAAATCCAATATATATCTGGTGATATCTCGGGTGCTATTAGAGATAGCGCAATAAACCAAAGTGAATTATCTGCAGGAGGCCCTGGCGCATGCATCTGTGGAGCGGGAACGACCTCGGACCACCAGGGGCCAAGAAAACAACCGTCTCATGGGGCCGGACACTCAGGGTCAGGGAAAAATCCAATATATATCTGGTGATATCTCGGGTGCTATTAGAGATAGCGCAATAAACCAAAGTGAATTATCTGCAGGAGGCCCTGGCGCATGAATCTGTGCAGCGGGAACGACCCCGGATCACCAGAGGACGAGAAAACCACCGTCTCATGGGGCCGGACACTCAGGGTCAGGGAAAAATCCAATATATATCTGGTGATATCTCGGGTGCTGTTACAGATAGCGCGATAAGTCAAAGTGCTTTGTCTGTAGGAGGCCCTGGCGCATGATTCTTTCAGCGGGAACGACATCGGACCACCAGGAGCCGAGAAACTCACCGTCTCGTGGGGCCGGACTGTCAGGGTCAGGGAAAAATCCAATATATATCTGGTGATATCTCGGGTGCTATTAGAGATAGCGCAATAAATCAAAGTGCACTGTCTGTAGGAGGCACTGGCGAATGAATCTGTGCAGCAGGAACGACCTCGGACCACTAGGGGCCGAGAAAACCACCGTCTCATGGGGCCGGATACTCAGGGTCGGGGAAAAATCCAATATATATCTGGTGATATCTCGGGTGCTATTAGAGATAGCGCAATAAACCAAAGTGAATTATCTGCAGGAGGACCTGGCGCATGAATCTGTGCAGCGGGAACGACCTCGGACCACCAGGGGCCGAGAAAACCACCGTCTCATGGAGCCGGACTGTCAGGGTCAGGGAAAAATCCAATATATATCTGGTGATATCTCGGGTGCTATTAGAGATAGCGCAATAAATCAAAGTGCATTGTCTCTAGGAGGCCCTGGCGCATGAATCTGTGCAGCGAGAACGGCCTCGGACCACCAGGGGCCGAGAGAACCACCGTCTCATGGGGCCGGACAGTCAGGGTCGGGGAAAAATCCAATATATATCTGGTGATATCTCGGGTGCTATTAGAGATAGCGCAATAAACCAAAGTGAATTATCTGCAGGAGGCCCTGGCGCATGCATCTGTGCAGAGGGAACGACCTCGGACGACCAAGTGCCGGGAAAACCACCGTCTCATGGGGCCGGACACTCAGGGTCAGGGAAAAATCCAATATATATCTGGTGATATCTCGGTTGCTATTACAGATAGCGCAATAAATCAAAGTGCATTGTCTGTAGGAGGCCCTGGCGCATGAATCTGGGCAGTGGGAACGACCTCGGACCACCAGGGGCCGAGAAAACCACCGTCTCATGGGGCCGGACACTCATGGTCAGGGGAAAATCCAATATATATCAGGTGATATCTCGGGTGCTATTAGAGATAGCGCAATAAACCAAAGTGAGTTTTCTGCAGGAGGCCCTGGCGCATGAATCTGTGCAGCGGGAACGACCTCGGACCACCAGGGGCCGAGAAAACCACAATCTCATGGGGCCGGACACTCAGGGTCAGGGAAAAGTCCAACATATTTCTGGTGATGTCTCGGGTGCTATTAGAGATTGCGCGATAAATGAAAATGCATTGTCTGCAGGAAGCCCTGGCGCATGATTCTGTGCAGCGGGAGCGACCTCGCACCGCCAGGGTCCGAGAAAACCACCGTCTCATAGGGCCGGACACTCAGGGACAGGGAAAATCCAATATATATCTGGTGATATCTCGGGTGCTCTTACAGATAGCGCACTAAACCAAAGTGAATTATCTGCATGGGGCCCTGGCGCATGAATCTGTGCAGCGGGAACGTCCTCGGACCACCAGGGGCCGAGAAAACCACCGACACATGGGGCCGGACACTCAGGGTCAGGGGAAAATCCAATATATATCCGGAGATATCTCGGGTGCTCTTACAGATAGCGCACTAAACCAAAGTGAATTATCTGCAGGAGGCCCTGGCGCATGCATCTGTGCAGCGGGAACGACCTCGGACAACCAGGGGCCGAGAAAACCACCGTCTCATGGGGCCCGACACGCAGGGTCGGGGAAATATCCAATATATATCTGGTGATATCTCGGGTGCTATTACAGATAGCGCAATAAATCAAAGTGCATTATCTGTAGGAGGCCCTGGCGCATGAATCTGTGCAGCGGGATCGACCTCGGACCACCAGGGGCCGAGAAAACCACCGACACATGGGGCCGGACACTCAGGGTCAGGGAAAAATCCAATATATATCTGCTGATATCTCGAGTGCTCTTACAGATAGCCCACTAAGCCAAAGTGAATTGTCTGCAGGAGGCCCTGGCGCATGAACCTGTGCAGCAGCAACGACCTCGGACCACCAGGGGCCGAGAAAACCACCGTCTCATGGGGCCGGATACTCAGGGTCAGGGAAAAATACAATATTTATCTGGTGATATCTATGATGCTACTACAGATAGCGCAATAAATCAGTGTGCATTGTCTGCAGGAACCCCTGGCGCATGAATCTGTGCAGCGGGAACGACCTCGGACAACCAGTGCCCGAGAAAACCACCGTCTTATGGGGACGTACACTCAGGGTCAGGGGAAAATCCAATATATATCTGGTGAAATCGCGGGTTCTATTAGAGATAGCGCAATAAACCAAAGTGAATTATCTGCAGGAGGCCCCGGCGCATGAACCTGTGCAGCGGGAGCGACCTCGGACCACCAGGAGCCGAGAAAACCACCATCTCATGGGGCCGGACACTCAGGGTCAGGGGAATATCCAATATATATCTGTTGCTGTCTCGGGTGCTATTACAGATAGCGCAATAAACCAAAGTGCTTTGTCTGCGGGAGGCCCTGGCGCATGAATCTGTGCAGCGGCAACCACCTCGGACCACCAGGGGCCGAGAAAATCACCGTCTCATGGGGCCGGACACCCAATGTCATGTAAAAATCCAGGATGTATCTGATGATATCTCGGGTGCTATTAGAGATAGCGCGATATATCAAAGTGCCTTGTCTGCAGGAGGCCCCGGCGCATGAATCTGTGCAGCGGGGACGACCTCGGACCACCAGGGGTCGAGAAAACCACCATCTCATGGGGCCGGACACTCAGGGTCGGGGAAAAATCCAATATATATCTGGTGATATCTCGGGTGCTATTAGAGATAGCGCAATAAACCAAAGTGCATTGTCTGTAGGCGGCCCTGGCGCATGAGTCTGTGCAGCGGGTACGACATTGGACTACCAGGTTACGAGACAACCACCGACACATGGGCCCGGACACTGAGGGTCAGGGAAAAATCCAATATATATCTGGTGATATCTCGGCTGCTATTAGAGATAGCGCAATAAACCCAAGTGAATTGTCTGCAGGAGGCCCTGGCGCATGAATGTGTGCAGCCGGAACGACCTCGGATCACCAGGGGCCGAGAAAAGCACCGTCTCTTGGGGCCGGACACTCAGGGTCAGGGAAAAATCCAGCATATATCTGGTGATATCTCGGGTGCTATTACAGATAGCGCTATAAACCAAAGTGCTTTGTCTGTAGGAGGCTCTCGCGCATGCATCTGTGCAGCAGGAACGACCTCGGACCAACAGGGGCCGAGGAAATTACAGATTTTCGGTATCCGTCAGCCAATGTCATGTAAAAATCCAGCATATATATGGTGCTTTCTCGGGTGCTATTACAGATAGCGCAATAAATCAAAGTGCATTATCTGCTGGAGGCCCTGGCGCATGAATCTGTGCAGCAGGAACGACCTCGGACCAACAGGGGCCGAGGAAATTACAGATTTTCGGTATCCGTCAGCCAATGTCATGTAAAAATCCAGCATACATATGGTGCTTTCTCGGGTGCTATTACAGATAGCGCAATAAATCAAAGTGCATTATCTGCTGGAGGCCCTGGCGCATGAATCTGTGCAGCGGGGACGACCTCGGACCACCAGGGGCCGAGAAAATCACCGTCTCATGGAGCCGATCTGTCAGGGTCAGGGAAAAATCCAATATATATCAGGTGATATCTCGGGTGCTATTAGAGATAGCGCAATAAACCAAAGTGCATTGTCTGTAGGAGGCCCTGGCGCATGAATCTGTGGAGCGGGAACGACCTCGGACCACCAGGGGCACAGAAAACCACCGTCTCATGGGTCCGGACACTCAGGGTCGGGGAAAAATCCAATATATATCTGGTGGTTTCTCGGGTGCTATTACAGATAGCGCGATAAATCAAAGTGAATTATCTGTAGGAGGCCCTGGCGCAAGCATTTGTGCAACGGAAACGACCTCGGCCCACCAGGGGCCGAGAAATCCACCGTCTAATGGGGGCGGACATTCAAGGTCAGGGAAAAATCCAATATATATCTGGTGATATCACGGGTGCTATTAGAGATAGCGCAATAAACCAAAGTGAGTTTTCTGCAGGAGGCCCGTGGCGCATGAATCTGTGCAGCGGGAACGACCTCGGACCACCAGGGGCCGAGAAAACCACCGTCTCATGGGGCCGAACACTCAGGGTCAGGGGAAAAATCCAATATATATCTGGTGATATCTCGGGTGCTATTAGAGATAGCGCAATAAATCAAAGTGCATTGTCTGTAGGCGGCCCTGGCGCATGAGTCTGTGCAGCGGGTTCGACATTGGACTACCAGGTTCCGAGAAAACCACCGACACATGGGCCCGGACACTGAGGGTCAGGGAAAAATCCAATATATATCTGGTGATATCTCGAATGCTATTAGAGATAGCGCAATAAACCAAAGTGAATTGTCTGCAGGAGGCCCTGGCGCATGAATCTGTGCAGCGGGAACGACCTCGGATCACCAGTGTCCGAAAAAACCACCGTCTCATGGGGCCGGACACCCAAGGTCATGTAAACACCCAGGATGTATCTGATGATATCTCGGGTGCTATTAGAGATAGCGCAATAAATCAAAGTGCATTGTCTGCAGGAGTCCCTGGCGCATGGATCTGTGCCGCGGGAACAACCTCGGATCACGAGGGGCCGAGAAAACCACCGACAAATGGGGCCGGACACTCAGGGTCGGGGCAAAATCCAATATATATCTGGTGATATCTCGGGTGCTATTAGAGATAGCGCAATAAACTAAAGTGAATTATCTGCGGGAGGCCCTGGCGCATGAATCTGTGCAGCGGGAACGACCTCGGACCACCAGGGGCCGAGAAAACCACCGACACATGGGGACGGACACCCAAGGTCATGTAAAAATCCAGGATGTATCTGATGATATCTCGGGTGCTATTAGAGATAGCGCGATAAACCAAAGTGAATTGTCTGCAGGAAGCCCTGGCGCATGATTCTGTGCAGCGGCAAGGACCTCGGACCACCAGGGTCCGAGAAAACCACCGTCACATGGGGCCGGACACTCAGGGTCAGGGAAAAATCCAATATATATCTGGAGATACCTCGGGTGCTATTACAGATAGCGCACTAAATCAAAGTGCATTGTCTGTAGGAGGCCCTGGCGCATGAATCTGTGCAGCGGGAACGACTTCGGACAACCAGGGCCCGAGAAAACCACAGTCTCATGGGCCCGGACACTCAGGGTCAGGGGAAAATCCAATATATATCTGGTGATATCTCGGGTGCTATTAGAGATAGCGCAATAAATCAAAGTGCTTTGTCCGTAGGAGGCACTGGCGAATGAATCTGTGCAGCAGGAACGACCTCGGACCACCAGCGGCCGAGAAAATTGCAGATATTCGGAATCCGTCATCCAAGGTCATGTAAAAATCCAGGATGTATCTGATGATATCTCGGGTGCTATTAGAGATAGCGCGATATATCTAAGTTCTTTGTCTGCAGGAAGCCCTGGCGCATGAGTCTGTACGGCGGGAACGACCTCGGACCACCAGGGGCCGAGAAAATCACCGTCTCATGGAGCCGATCTGTCAGGGTCAGGGAAAAATCCAATATATATCTGGTGATATCTCGGGTGCTATTAGAGATAGCGCAATAAACCAAAGTGGATTATCTGCAGGAAGCCCTGGCGCATGAATCTCTGCAGCGGGAACGACCACGTATCACCAGGTTCCGTGAAAACCACCGTCTCATGGGGCCGAACACTCAGGGTCGGGGAAAAATCCAATATATATCTGGTGATATCTCGGGTGCTATTAGAGATAGCGCAATAAATCAAAGTGCATTATCTGCTGGAGGCCCTGGCGCATGAATCTGTGCAGCAGGAACGACCTCGGACCACCAGGGGCCGAGAAAACCACAATCTCATGGGGCCGGACACCCAGGGTCAGGGGAAAATCCAATATATATCTGGTGATATCTCGGGTGCTATTAGAGATAGCGCAATAAACCAAAGTGAATTATCTGCAGGAGGCCAGGGCGCATGAATCTGTGCAGCAGGAACGACCTCGGACCAGCAGGGGCCGAGAAAACCACCGTCTCATGGGGCCGGACACACAGGGACGGGGAAAAATCCAATATATATCTGGTGATATCTCGGGTGCTATCAGAGATAGCGCAATAAACCAAAGTGAATTGTCTGCAGGAAGCCCTGGCGCATGATTCTGTGCAGCGGCAAGGACCTCGGACCACCAGGGTCCGAGAAAACCACCGTCACATGGGGCCGGACACTCAGGGTCAGGGAAAAATCCAATATATATCTGGAGATACCTCGGGTGCTATTACAGTTAGCGCAATAAATCAAAGTGCATTGTCTGTAGGAGGCCCTGGCGCATGAATCTGTGCAGCGGGAACGACTTCGGACAACCAGGGCCCGAGAAAACCACAGTCTCATGGGCCCGGACACTCAGGGTCAGGGGAAAATCCAATATATATCTGGTGATATCTCGGGTGCTTTTAGAGATAGCGCAATAAATCAAAGTGCTTTGTCCGTAGGAGGCACTGGCGAATGAATCTGTGCAGCAGGAACGACCTCGGACCACCAGCGGCCGAGAAAATTGCAGATATTCGGAATCCGTCATCCAAGGTCATGTAAAAATCCAGGATGTATCTGATGATATCTCGGGTGCTATTAGAGATAGCGCGATATATCTAAGTGCTTTGTCTGCAGGAAGCCCTGGCGCACGAGTCTGTGCAGCGGGAACGACCTCGGACCACCAGGGGCCGAGAAAATCACCGTCTCATGGAGCCGATCTGTCAGGGTCAGGGAAAAATCCAATATATATCAGGTGATATCTCGGGTGCTATTAGAGATAGCGCAATAAACCAAAGTGGATTATCTGCAGGAAGCCCTGGCGCATGAATCTCTGCAGCGGGAACGACCACGTATCACCAGGTTCCGTGAAAACCACCGTCTCATGGGGCCGAACACTCAGGGTCGGGGAAAAATCCAATATATATCTGGTGATATCTCGGGTGCTATTAGAGATAGCGCAATAAATCAAAGTGCATTGTCTGTAGGAGGCCCTGGCGCATGAATCTGTGGAGCGGGAACGACCTCGGACCACCAGGGGCACAGAAAACCACCGTCTCATGGGTCCGGACACTCAGGGTCGGGGAAAAATCCAATATATATCTGGTGATATCTCGGGTGCTATTAGAGATAGCGCAATAAATCAAAGTGCATTGTCTGTAGGCGGCCCTGGCGCATGAGTCTGTGCAGCGGGTACGACATTGGACTACCAGGTTCCGAGAAAACCACCGACACATGGGCCCGGACACTGAGGGTCAGGGAAAAATCCAATATATATCTGGTGATATCTCGGCTGCTATTAGAGATAGCGCAAT
Organism: Nomia melanderi; assembly: GCF_051020985.1. NCBI lineage: Eukaryota > Metazoa > Arthropoda > Insecta > Hymenoptera > Halictidae > Nomia > Nomia melanderi. The sequence continues at coordinate 12,952 of NW_027475348.1, read as the reverse complement.
AAACCCAAGTGAATTGTCTGCAGGAGGCCCTGGCGCATGAATGTGTGCAGCGGGAACGACCTCGGATCACCAGGGGCCGAGAAAAGCACCGTCTCATGGGGCCGGACACTCAGGGTCAGGGAAAAATCCAGCATATATCTGGTGATATCTCGGGTGCTATTACAGATAGCGCTATAAACCAAAGTGCTTTGTCTGTAGGAGGCTCTCGCGCATGCACCTGTGCAGCAGGAACGACCTCGGACCAACAGGGGCCGAGGAAATTACAGATTTTCGGTATCCGTCAGCCAAAGTCATGTAAAAATCCAGCATGTATATGGTGCTTTCTCGGGTGCTATTACAGATAGCGCAATAAATCAAAGTGCATTGTCTGTAGGAGGGCCTGGCGCATGAATCTGGGCAGCGGGAACGACCTCGGACCACCAGGCACCGAGAAAACCACCGTCTCATGGGGCCGGACACTCAGGGTCGGGGAAAAATCCAATATATATCTGGTGATATCTCGAATGCTATTAGAGATAGCGCAATAAACCAAAGTGAATTGTCTGCAGGAGGCCCTGGCGCATGAATCTGTGCAGCGGGAACGACCTCGGATCACCAGTGTCCGAAAAAACCACCGTCTCACGGGGCCGGACACCCAAGGTCATGTAAACACCCAGGATGTATCTGATGATATCTCGGGTGCTATTAGAGATAGCGCAATAAATCAAAGTGCATTGTCTGCAGGAGTCCCTGGCGCATGGATCTGTGCCGCGGGAACGACCTCGGACCACCAGGGGCACAGAAAACCACCGTCTCATGGGTCCGGACACTCAGGGTCGGGGAAAAATCCAATATATATCTGGTGATATCTCGGGTGCTATTAGAGATAGCGCAATAAATCAAAGTGCATTGTCTGTGGGAGGCACTGGCGAATGTATCTGTGCAGCAGGAACTACCTCGGACAACCAGGGGCCGAGAAAATTACAGATATTCGGAATCCGTCACCCAAGGTCATGTAAAAATCCAGCATATATCTGGTGATATCTCGGGTGCTATTACAGATAGCGCAATAAAGCAAAGTGAATTATCTGCAGGGGGCCCTGGCGCATGAATCTGTGCTGCGGGAACGACCTCGGACCACCAGGGGCCGAGAAAACCACCGTCTCATGGGGCCGGACACTCAGGGTCAGGGGAAAATCCAATATATATCTGGTGATATCTCGGGTGCTATTAGAGATAGCGCAATAAACCGAAGTGAATTATCTGCAGGAGGCCTAGGCGCATGAATCTCTGGAGCTGGAACGACCTCGGACCACCAGGGGCCGAGAAAATCACCGTCTCATGGGGCCGGACTGTCAGGGTGAGGGAAAAACCCCATATATATCTGGTGATCTCTCGGGTACTATTAGAGATAGCGCAATAAATCAAGGTGCATTGTTTTATTAGTTTTATATAGTTTTATATAGTTTTATATAGTTTTATATAGTTTTATACAGTTTTATGTAGTTTTATATAGGTTTTTACAGTTTTCATATAATTTTATATCGTTTTATATAGTTCTATATAGTTTTATAGAGTTTCATATAGTTTTATGTAGTTTTATTAGTTTTATACAGTTTTATATAGTTTTGTTAGTTTTATTAGTTTTATATAGCTTTATATGGTTTTATACAGTTTTATATAGTTTTATATAGTATTATATAGTTTTATATAGTTTTATATAGTTTTATATAGTTTTATATAGTTTTATATTGTTTTATATAGTTTTATATATTTTTGTTAGTTTTATATAGTTTTATATAGTTTTATATAGTTTTATATAGTTTTATATTGTTTTATATAGTTTTATGTAGTTTTATATAGTGTTATATAGTTTTATAGAGTTTACCATAGTTTTATATAGTTTTGTATAGTTTTATATAGTTTTATGTAGTTTTATATAGTTTTAGAGAATTTTATATAGTTTTATATAGTTTTACATAGTTTTGTTAGTTTTATATAGTGTTATATAGTTTTATATAGTTTTATATATTTTTATATAGTTTTATGTAGTTTTATATAGTTTTGGAGAGTTTCATATAGTTTTATATAGTTTTATATAGTTTTATATAGTTTTACATAGTTTTGTTTGTTTTATATAGTTTTATATCGTACTATATAGTATTATATAGTACTATATAGTTTTATATAGTTTTATGAGTTTTATATAGTTTTATATAGTTTTGTTAGTTCTATATAGTTTTATAGAGTTTCATATAGTTTTATGTAGTTTTATTAGTTTTATACAGTTTTATATAGTTTTGTTAGTTTTATTAGTTTTATATAGCTTTATATGGTTTTATACAGTTTTATATAGTTTTATATAGTTTTATTAGTTTTATATAGTTTTATATAGTTTTGTTAGTTTTATATAGTTTTATATAGTGTTATATAGTTTTATATAGTTTTATTAGTATTATATAGTTTTATATAGTTTTATATAGTTCTATATAGTTTTATATAGTTCTATATAGTTTTATAGAGTTTCATATAGTTTTATATAGTTTTATTAGTTTTATATAGTATTATTAGTTTTATATAGTTTTATATAGTTTTGTTAGTTTTATATAGTTTTATATAGTGTTATGTAGTTTTATATAGTTTTATTAGTATTATATAGTTTTATATAGTTTTATATAGTTCTATATAGCTTTATATAGTTTTATATAGTTTTATATATTTTTATATAGTTTTATGTAGTTTTATATAGTTTTAGAGAGTTTCATATATTTTTATATAGTTTTATATAGTTTTATATAGTTTTATATCGTACTATATAGTTTTATATAGTACTATATAGATTTATATAGTTTTATGAGTTTTATATAGTTTTATATAGTTTTGTTAGTTTTATATAGTTTTATATAGTTTTATGTAGTTTTATATAGTTTTAGAGAGTTTTATAGAGTTTCATATTGTTTTATATAGTTTTATATAGTTTTATTAGTTTTATATCGTTTTATATAACTTTATATAGTTTTATATATTTTTGTTAGTTTTATATAGTTTTATATAGTTTTATATAGTTTTATATAGTTTTATATTGTTTTATATAGTTTTATGCAGTTTTATATAGTGTTATATAGTTTTATAGAGTTTACCATAGTTTTATATAGTTTTGTATAGTTTTATATAGTTTTATGTAGTTTTATATAGTTTTAGAGAATTTTATATAGTTTTATATAGTTTTACATAGTTTTGTTAATTTTATATAGTGTTATATAGTATTATATAGGCTTGTTAGCGTTATATAGTTTTATATAGTTTAATATGATTTTATATAGTTTTATATAGTTTTATGTAGTTTTATATAGTTTTATATAATTTTATATATTTTTATATAGTTTTATGTAGTTTTATATAGTTTTGGAGAGTTTCATATAGTTTTATATAGTTTCATATAGTTTTATACAGTTTTACATAGTTTTGTTTGTTTTATATAGTTTTATATCGTACTATATAGTATTATATAGTACTATATAGTTTTATATAGTTTTATGAGTTTTATATAGTTTTATATAGTTTTGTTAGTTTTATATAGTTTTATATAGTTTTATGTAGTTTTATATAGTTTTAGAGAGTTTTCTTACTTTTGTATAGTTTTATATAGTTTGGTAGCTTTATATTGTTTTATATAGTTTCCTATAGGTTTATATAGTTTTATATAGTTTTATGTAGTTTTATATAGGTTTATACAGTTTTAGATAGTTTAATATAGTTTTATATAGTTTTATTAGTTTTATATAGTTTAATATAGTTTTGTTAGTTTTATATAATTTTATATAGTGTTATATTGTTTCATATAGTTTTGTTAGTTTTATATAGTGTTATATAGTATTATATAGTTTTATATAGTTTTATATAGTTTTATATAGTTTTATGTAGTTTTATATAGTTTTAGAGAGTTTTATAGTGTTTTATATAGTTTTATATAGTTTTATATAGTTTTATATAGTTTTATATTGTTTTATATAGTTTTATATAGTTTTGTTAGTTTTATATAGTTTTATATAGTGTTATATAGTTTTATATAGTTTTATTAGTTTTATTAGTTTTATATAGTTTTATATAGTTTTGTTAGTTTTATATAGTTTTGTTAGTTTTATATAGTTTCATATAGTGTTATATAGTTTTATATAGTTTTATTAGTATTATATAATTTTATATAGTTTTATAGAGTTTTATATAGTTTTATATAGTTTTATATAGTTTTGTTAGTTTTATATAGTTTTATATAGTTTTATATAGTTTTATACAGTTTTATATAGTTCTATATAGTTTTATAGAGTTTCATATAGCTTTATATAGTTTTATTAGTTTTTATAGTTTTATTAGTTTTATATAGTTTTATATAGTTTTGTTAGTTTTATATAGTTTTATATAGTGTTATATAGTTTTATATAGTTTTATTAGTAATATATAGTTTTATATAGTTTTATATAGTTCTATATAGTTTTATATAGTTTTATATACTTCTATATAGTTTTATATAGTTTTATATAGTTTTATATATTTTTATATAGTTTTATTTAGTTTTATATAGTTTCAGAGCGTTTCATATAGTTTTATATAGTTTTATATAGTTGTATATAGTTTTATATAGTTTTATATAGTTTTATATAGTTTTATATAGTTTTATATAGTTCTATATAGTTTTATAGAGTTTCATATAGTTTTATATAGTTTTATTAGTTTTATATAGTTTTATTAGTTTTATATAGTTTTATTAGTTTTATATAGTTTTATATAGTTTTGTTAGTTTTATATAGTTTTATATAGTGTTATATAGTTTTATATAGTTTTATTAGTATTATATAGTTTTATATAGTTTTATATAGTTCTATATAGTTTTATATAGTTCTATATAGTTTTATAGAGTTTCATATAGTTTTATATAGTTTTATTAGTTTTATATAGTATTATTAGTTTTATATAGTTTTATATAGTTTTGTTAGTTTTATATAGTTTTATATAGTGTTATATAGTTTTATATAGTTTTATTAGTATTATATAGTTTTATATAGTTTTATATAGTTCTATATAGCTTTATATAGTTTTATATAGTTTTATATATTTTTATATAGTTTTATGTAGTTTTATATAGTTTTAGAGAGTTTCATATATTTTTATATAGTTTTATATAGTTTTATATAGTTTTATATCGTACTATATAGTTTTATATAGTACTATATAGATTTATATAGTTTTATGAGTTTTATATAGTTTTATATAGTTTTGTTAGTTTTATATAGTTTTATATAGTTTTATGTAGTTTTATATAGTTTTAGAGAGTTTTATAGAGTTTCATATTGTTTTATATAGTTTTATATAGTTTTATTAGTTTTATATCGTTTTATATAACTTTATATAGTTTTATATATTTTTGTTAGTTTTATATAGTTTTATATAGTTTTATATAGTTTTATATAGTTTTATATTGTTTTATATAGTTTTATGCAGTTTTATATAGTGTTATATAGTTTTATAGAGTTTACCATAGTTTTATATAGTTTTGTATAGTTTTATATAGTTTTATGTAGTTTTATATAGTTTTAGAGAATTTTATATAGTTTTATATAGTTTTACATAGTTTTGTTAATTTTATATAGTGTTATATAGTATTATATAGGCTTGTTAGCGTTATATAGTTTTATATAGTTTAATATGATTTTATATAGTTTTATATAGTTTTATGTAGTTTTATATAGTTTTATATAATTTTATATATTTTTATATAGTTTTATGTAGTTTTATATAGTTTTGGAGAGTTTCATATAGTTTTATATAGTTTTATATAGTTTTATATAGTTTTACATAGTTTTGTTTGTTTTATATAGTTTTATATCGTACTATATAGTATTATATAGTACTATATAGTTTTATATAGTTTTATGAGTTTTATATAGTTTTATATAGTTTTGTTAGTTTTATATAGTTTTATATAGTTTTATGTAGTTTTATATAGTTTTAGAGAGTTTTCTTACTTTTGTATAGTTTTATATAGTTTGGTAGCTTTATATTGTTTTATATAGTTTCCTATAGGTTTATATAGTTTTATATAGTTTTATGTAGTTTTATATAGGTTTATACAGTTTTAGATAGTTTAATATAGTTTTATATAGTTTTATTAGTTTTATATAGTTTAATATAGTTTTGTTAGTTTTATATAATTTTATATAGTGTTATATTGTTTCATATAGTTTTGTTAGTTTTATATAGTGTTATATAGTATTATATAGTTTTATATAGTTTTATATAGTTTTATATAGTTTTATGTAGTTTTATATAGTTTTAGAGAGTTTTATAGTGTTTTATATAGTTTTATATAGTTTTATATAGTTTTATATAGTTTTATATTGTTTTATATAGTTTTATATAGTTTTGTTAGTTTTATATAGTTTTATATAGTGTTATATAGTTTTATATAGTTTTATTAGTTTTATTAGTTTTATATAGTTTTATATAGTTTTGTTAGTTTTATATAGTTTTGTTAGTTTTATATAGTTTCATATAGTGTTATATAGTTTTATATAGTTTTATTAGTATTATATAATTTTATATAGTTTTATAGAGTTTTATATAGTTTTATATAGTTTTATATAGTTTTGTTAGTTTTATATAGTTTTATATAGTTCTATATAGTTTTATATAGTTGTATATAGTTTTGTTAGTTTTATATAGTTTTATATAGTTTTATATAGTTTTATATAGTTTTATATAGTTTTATACAGTTTTATATAGTTCTATATAGTTTTATAGAGTTTCATATAGCTTTATATAGTTTTATTAGTTTTTATAGTTTTATTAGTTTTATATAGTTTTATATAGTTTTGTTAGTTTTATATAGTTTTATATAGTGTTATATAGTTTTATATAGTTTTATTAGTAATATATAGTTTTATATAGTTTTATATAGTTCTATATAGTTTTATATAGTTTTATATAGTTCTATATAGTTTTATATAGTTTTATATAGTTTTATATATTTTTATATAGTTTTATTTAGTTTTATATAGTTTCAGAGAGTTTCATATAGTTTTATATAGTTTTATATAGTTGTATATAGTTTTATATAGTTTTATATAGTTTTATATAGTTTTATATAGTTTTATATAGTTCTATATAGTTTTATAGAGTTTCATATAGTTTTATATAGTTTTATTAGTTTTATATAGTTTTATTAGTTTTATATAGTTTTATTAGTTTTATATAGTTTTATATAGTTTTGTTAGTTTTATATAGTTTTATATAGTGTTATATAGTTTTATATAGTTTTATTAGTATTATATAGTTTTATATAGTTTTATATAGTTCTATATAGTTTTATATAGTTTTATATAGTTTTATATAGTTTTATATATTTTTATATAGTTTTATGTAGTTTTATATAGTTTTAGAGAGTTTCATATATTTTTATATAGTTTTATATAGTTTTATATAGTTTTATATAGTTTTGTTAGTTTTATATAGTATTATATAGTATTATATAGTTTTATATAGTTTTATATAGTTTTATAGAGTTTTACATAGTTTTATATAGTTTTATATAGTTTTGTTAGTTTTATATAGTTTTATATAGTTTTGTTAGTTTTATATAGTATTATATAGTATTATATAGTTTTATATAGTTTTATATAGTTTTATAGAGTTTTACATAGTTTTATATAGTTTTATATAGTTTTGTTAGTTTTATATAGTTTTATATAGTTTTATATAGTTTTATATAGTTTTAAATAGTTTTATATAGTTTTATAGAGTTTTATATAGTTTTATATAGTTTTATATAGTTTTGTTAGTTTTATATAGTTTTATTAATATTATATAGTTTTATATAGTTTTATAGAGTTTTACATAGTTTTATATAGTTTTATATTGTTTTATATAATTTTGTTAGTTTTCTTTAGTTTTATATAGTTTTATATAGTTTTATATAGTGTTATATAGTTTTATATAGTTTTATTACTTTTATATCGTGTTATATAGTTTTATATAGTTTTATATAGTTTTAAATAGTTTTGTTAGTTTTATATAGTTTTATATAGTTTTATATAGTTCTATATAGTTTTATAGAGTTTCATATTGTTTTATATAGTTTTATATATTTTTGTTAGTTTTATATAGTTTTATATAGTTCTATATAGTTTTATATAGTTTTATATAGTTTTATATAGTTTTATATAGTATTATATAGTTTTATGTAGTTTTATATAGTTTTAGAGAATTTTATATAGTTTTATATAGTTTTATATAGTTTTATGTATGTTTATATAGTTTTAGAGAGTTTTATAAAGTTTCATATTGTTTTATATAGTTTTATTAGTTTTATATAGCTTTATATAGTTTTGTTACTTTTATATACTTTTATATAGTGTTATATAGTTTTATATAGTTTTATTAGTAATATATAGTTTTATATAGTTTTATATAGTTCTATATAGTTTTATATAGTTTTATATAGTTCTATATAGTTTTATATAGTTTTATATAGTTTTATATATTTTTATATAGTTTTATATATTTTTATATAGTTTTATTTAGTTTTATATAGTTTTAGAGAGTTTCATATAGTTTTATATAGTTTTATATAGTTGTATATAGTTTTATATAGTTTTATATAGTTTTATATAGTTTTATATAGTTTTATATAGTTCTATATAGTTTTATAGAGTTTCATATTGTTTTATATAGTTTTATTAGTTTTATATAGTTTTATTAGTTTTATATAGTTTTATTAGTTTTATATAGTTTTATATAGTTTTGTTAGTTTTATATAGTTTTATATAGTGTTATATAGTTTTATATAGTTTTATTAGTATTATATAGTTTTATATAGTTTTATATAGTTCTATATAGTTTTATATAGTTCTATATAGTTTTATAGAGTTTCATATAGTTTTATATAGTTTTATTAGTTTTATATAGTATTATTAGTTTTATATAGTTTTATATAGTTTTGTTAGTTTTATATAGTTTTATATAGTGTTATATAGTTTTATATAGTTTTATTAGTATTATATTGTTTTATATAGTTTTATATAGTTCTATATAGTTTTATATAGTTTTATATAGTTTTATATATTTTTATATAGTTTTATGTAGTTTTATATAGTTTTAGAGAGTTTCATATATTTTTATATAGTTTTATATAGTTTTATATAGTTTTATATCGTACTATATAGTTTTATATAGTACTATATAGATTTATATAGTTTTATGAGTTTTATATATTTTTATATAGTTTTGTTAGTTTTATATAGTTTTATATAGTTTTATGTAGTTTTATATAGTTTTAGAGAGTTTTATAGAGTTTCATATTGTTTTATATAGTTTTATTAGTTTTATATAGTTTTATATAGTTTTGTTAGTTTTATATAGTATTATATAGTATTATATAGTTTTATATAGTTTTATATAGTTTTATAGAGTTTTACATAGTTTTATATAGTTTTATATAGTTTTGTTAGTTTTATATAGTTTTATATAGTTCTATATAGTTTTATATAGTTTTATATAGTTTTATATAGTTTTATATAGTTTTGTTAGTTTTATATAGTATTATATAGTATTATATAGTTTTATATAGTTTTATATAGTTTTATAGAGTTTTACATAGTTTTATATAGTTTTATATAGTTTTGTTAGTTTTATATAGTTTTATATAGTTCTATATAGTTTTATATAGTTTTATATAGTTTTATATAGTTTTATATAGTATTATATAGTTTTATATAGTTTTATATAGTTTTATGTAGTTTTATACAGTTTTAGAGAATTTTATATAGTTTTATATAGTTTTATATAGTTTTGTTAGTTTTATATAGTGTTATATAGTATTATATAGTTTTATATAGTTTTATATAGTTTTATATAGTTTTATATAGTTTTATGTAGTTTTATGTAATTTTATATAGTTTTAGAGAGTTTTATAGTGTTTTATATAGTTTTATATAGTTTTATATAGTTTTATATTGTTTTATATAGTTTTATATAGTTTTGTTAGTTTTATATAGTTTTATATAGTGTTATATAGTTTTATATAGTTTTATATAGTTTTATTAGTTTTATATAGTTTTATATAGTTTTGTTAGTTTTATATAGTTTTATATAGTTTTATATAGTTTTATATAGTTCTATATAGTTTTATAGAGTTTCATATAGTTTTATATAGTCTTATTAGTTTTATATAGTTTTATTAGTTTTATATAGTTTTATATAGTTTTGTTAGTTCTATATAGTTTTATAGAGTTTCATATAGTTTTATATAGTCTTATTAGTTTTATATAGTTTTATTAGTTTTATATAGTTTTATATAGTTTTGTTAGTTTTATATAGTTTTGTTTGTTTAATATAGTTTTATATAGTTCTATATAGTTTTATATAGTTTTATATAGTTTTATATAGTTTTATATATTTTTATATAGTTTTATGTAGTTTTATATAGTTTTAGAGAGTTTCATATATTTTTATATAGTTTTATATAGTTTTATATAGTTTTATATAGTTTTGTTAGTTTTATATAGTATTATATAGTATTATATAGTTTTATATAGTTTTATATAGTTTTATAGAGTTTTACATAGTTTTATATAGTTTTATATAGTTTTGTTAGTTTTATATAGTTTTATATAGTTTTGTTAGTTTTATATAGTATTATATAGTATTATATAGTTTTATATAGTTTTATATAGTTTTATAGAGTTTTACATAGTTTTATATAGTTTTATATAGTTTTGTTAGTTTTATATAGTTTTATATAGTTTTATATAGTTTTATATAGTTTTAAATAGTTTTATATAGTTTTATAGAGTTTTATATAGTTTTATATAGTTTTATATAGTTTTGTTAGTTTTATATAGTTTTATTAATATTATATAGTTTTATATAGTTTTATAGAGTTTTACATAGTTTTATATAGTTTTATATTGTTTTATATAATTTTGTTAGTTTTCTTTAGTTTTATATAGTTTTATATAGTTTTATATAGTGTTATATAGTTTTATATAGTTTTATTACTTTTATATCGTGTTATATAGTTTTATATAGTTTTATATAGTTTTAAATAGTTTTGTTAGTTTTATATAGTTTTATATAGTTTTATATAGTTCTATATAGTTTTATAGAGTTTCATATTGTTTTATATAGTTTTATATATTTTTGTTAGTTTTATATAGTTTTATATAGTTCTATATAGTTTTATATAGTTTTATATAGTTTTATATAGTTTTATATAGTATTATATAGTTTTATGTAGTTTTATATAGTTTTAGAGAATTTTATATAGTTTTATATAGTTTTATATAGTTTTATGTATGTTTATATAGTTTTAGAGAGTTTTATAAAGTTTCATATTGTTTTATATAGTTTTATTAGTTTTATATAGCTTTATATAGTTTTGTTACTTTTATATACTTTTATATAGTGTTATATAGTTTTATATAGTTTTATTAGTAATATATAGTTTTATATAGTTTTATATAGTTCTATATAGTTTTATATAGTTTTATATAGTTCTATATAGTTTTATATAGTTTTATATAGTTTTATATATTTTTATATAGTTTTATATATTTTTATATAGTTTTATTTAGTTTTATATAGTTTTAGAGAGTTTCATATAGTTTTATATAGTTTTATATAGTTGTATATAGTTTTATATAGTTTTATATAGTTTTATATAGTTTTATATAGTTTTATATAGTTCTATATAGTTTTATAGAGTTTCATATTGTTTTATATAGTTTTATTAGTTTTATATAGTTTTATTAGTTTTATATAGTTTTATTAGTTTTATATAGTTTTATATAGTTTTGTTAGTTTTATATAGTTTTATATAGTGTTATATAGTTTTATATAGTTTTATTAGTATTATATAGTTTTATATAGTTTTATATAGTTCTATATAGTTTTATATAGTTCTATATAGTTTTATAGAGTTTCATATAGTTTTATATAGTTTTATTAGTTTTATATAGTATTATTAGTTTTATATAGTTTTATATAGTTTTGTTAGTTTTATATAGTTTTATATAGTGTTATATAGTTTTATATAGTTTTATTAGTATTATATTGTTTTATATAGTTTTATATAGTTCTATATAGTTTTATATAGTTTTATATAGTTTTATATATTTTTATATAGTTTTATGTAGTTTTATATAGTTTTAGAGAGTTTCATATATTTTTATATAGTTTTATATAGTTTTATATAGTTTTATATCGTACTATATAGTTTTATATAGTACTATATAGATTTATATAGTTTTATGAGTTTTATATATTTTTATATAGTTTTGTTAGTTTTATATAGTTTTATATAGTTTTATGTAGTTTTATATAGTTTTAGAGAGTTTTATAGAGTTTCATATTGTTTTATATAGTTTTATTAGTTTTATATAGTTTTATATAGTTTTGTTAGTTTTATATAGTATTATATAGTATTATATAGTTTTATATAGTTTTATATAGTTTTATAGAGTTTTACATAGTTTTATATAGTTTTATATAGTTTTGTTAGTTTTATATAGTTTTATATAGTTCTATATAGTTTTATATAGTTTTATATAGTTTTATATAGTTTTATATAGTTTTGTTAGTTTTATATAGTATTATATAGTATTATATAGTTTTATATAGTTTTATATAGTTTTATAGAGTTTTACATAGTTTTATATAGTTTTATATAGTTTTGTTAGTTTTATATAGTTTTATATAGTTCTATATAGTTTTATATAGTTTTATATAGTTTTATATAGTTTTATATAGTATTATATAGTTTTATATAGTTTTATATAGTTTTATGTAGTTTTATACAGTTTTAGAGAATTTTATATAGTTTTATATAGTTTTATATAGTTTTGTTAGTTTTATATAGTGTTATATAGTATTATATAGTTTTATATAGTTTTATATAGTTTTATATAGTTTTATATAGTTT
>NW_027475347.1:60000-69164 GCF_051020985.1 Nomia melanderi | reverse complement strand
GATCAGCACAAAGTTATTCAGAGTCACCAAAGCAAACGATGGACGAACGTAAACGCCCGCCACCGATTGGTTTTGATCTAATAAAAGCGTTCCTACCATCTCTGGTCGGAACTCTGTTTTGCATGTATTAGCTCTAGAATTACCACAGTTATCCAAGTAAATGTGGGTACGATCTAAGGAACCATAACTGATTTAATGAGCCATTCGCGGTTTCACCTTAATACGGCATGTACTGAGACATGCATGGCTTAATCTTTGAGACAAGCATATGACTACTGGCAGGATCAACCAGGGAGCTTCGAGTAAATTTTCATCATACGAAGCAAAAATATGTATGTATATATATATCTTAGTCGCCGACTCTCTCCCCTTAAGAGTCGGATCGACGATACTTTTTCTCGTCTTTAAGACAGTTCTCTTTCTCCTCTCTCTTCTCTCTACTCTCTTCTCTCTTCTCTCTTCTCTTTCGAGTTGGTAAATTTCGCTCCACTATTAGATTACCAACTCCGCACGAATTACCACATGGGTATATCCGCGCATATACATCAGGAGGACCTCCAAAAATTTCAAACTCTCCCGTGTATCTCTCCGAGATCTTTTTAGAAGAAAAAGAATCTCGGATGTCACATCGACTTTCAGGTTTGTAAGCACGTATGCTCGAGCGCTCTCCATCGTGTAAGCACGGACATAACGCACGAAGTCCGAAGACCGCGTACGTTAACATGCTGGACATATCGAGAAAGCGCGAACCATGCTAGGCGTACCCATGTCGAGGCCCTCGCGTTAAAGATCATACTCTTCTTTTCGTTCTCTCTTCTTTGCCCAGAAATAATATATATTTCTTATAATATATACCTCTTAGTTTATGTATTTCTCTCTTAGGACACCTCAATTTTATATGTATATATTATATTTCATTCGAACAATTTTTGTTCGTCGCCCCTTTTTGTGTGTAGTATTTCGTTTGGTCTTTGCCATTAAATTTTTGTATACGAAAAATATATTTTCGCTCGGATAGAAAACCCCTTTTGGGTTTCTGAGAGTTGATGTGAGAGTCGTACAAGTATAACGAATATACGTTGTATCCAACCCAACATTCTGGGCTTACCACATAAGGGCCATTCGGTCTGAGACACCGACCCGTGGTCATGCTGTGTAGAGAAAAATTCGCAACGGAACGCGGTACAGAACAGTCGAGGAATGGACCTCGAGGAGCTGAACGACTGCTTCTCGACCGAGATCGTAGAATAGCCGCTCGCCCGCCGCTGCGCCGACCGGTCCGCTCGAACCGACGTGCTCTCTTATAGTAACCAAACGGGCGGCCGCGACGACCGCGGCGCCGGCCGCTCAGCACGGGCGCTTATGGTGGTAAACTGCCGCGCGTACAGACCAACCGGCCGGGCTGCTGGTACTTAGCCGCTGAAACTATGGTCGATTCGAACATATATTAACATACGATTTTTATTCGATAAATCGTTATTGTACATATTAAACGTTAGTTTCCACCGAAAGAAAAATTTTTTAGAATTTTTTTTTTCCAAAAATTGCAAGAGTAAACTTTTTTAATATTCGATTTAAAAATTTTTAAATGCTTAATCCTTACATTAAACTACTGGGAGAACTCAGAAATCATAATGAAAAAAATTACAAAAATTTATTTTTCTCAGAAACTCCGAAAAACAGAGTGGTCGAATCCGTGCAAGCCGGAATTTTTCTAAGTCCCCACGGTCAAGAGTAAACTTTTTTAATAAGCGTTTTAAAATTATTTCAATGTTTAATCCATGCGTAAACATGAAGTTTATTAACGTTTTTAACATTAAAAAAAATTACAAAAATTTATTTTTCGGAAAAAATGGAAAAAACCGATTCGTCGGAGCGAGGTGTCCTGCCCGTGCGGTAATTCCAGCAGGCGAATCGGACTTCCCGAAATTTTTCTAAGTCCCACGGTCGACACCAACTTTTTTAATAAGCGTTTTAAAATTATTTCAATGTTTAATCCATGCGTAAACATGAAGTTTATTAACGTTTTTAACATTAAAAAAAATTACAAAAATTTATTTTTCGGAAAAAAAGGAAAAAACCGATTCGGCGGAGCGAGGTGTCCAGCCCGTGCGGTAATTCCAGCAGGCGAATCGGACTTCCCGAAATTTTTCTAAGTCCCACGGTCGACACCAACTTTTTTAATAAGCGTTTTAAAATTATTTCAATGTTTAATCCATGCGTAAACATGATGTTTATTAACGTTTTCAACGTTAAAAAAAATTACAAAAATTTATTTTTCAAAAAAAATGGAAAAAACCGATTCGTCGGAGCGAGGTGTCCTGCCCGTGCGGTAATTCCAGCAGGCGAATCGGACTTCCCGAAATTTTTCTAAGTCCCACGGTCGACACCAACTTTTTTAATAAGCGTTTTAAAATTATTTCAATGTTTAATCCATGCGTAAACATGAAGTTTATTAACGTTTTTAACATTAAAAAAAATTACAAAAATTTATTTTTCGGAAAAAATGGAAAAAACCGATTCGTCGGAGCGAGGTGTCCTGCCCGTGCGGTAATTCCAGCAGGCGAATCGGACTTCCCGAAATTTTTCTAAGTCCCACGGTCGACACCAACTTTTTTAATAAGCGTTTTAAAATTATTTCAATGTTTAATCCATGCGTAAACATGAAGTTTATTAACGTTTTTAACATTAAAAAAAATTACAAAAATTTATTTTTCGGAAAAAAAGGAAAAAACCGATTCGGCGGAGCGAGGTGTCCAGCCCGTGCGGTAATTCCAGCAGGCGAATCGGACTTCCCGAAATTTTTCTAAGTCCCACGGTCGACACCAACTTTTTTAATAAGCGTTTTAAAATTATTTCAATGTTTAATCCATGCGTAAACATGAAGTTTATTAACGTTTTTAACATTAAAAAAAATTACAAAAATTTATTTTTCGGAAAAAATGGAAAAAACCGATTCGTCGGAGCGAGGTGTCCTGCCCGTGCGGTAATTCCAGCAGGCGAATCGGACTTCCCGAAATTTTTCTAAGTCCCACGGTCGACACCAACTTTTTTAATAAGCGTTTTAAAATTATTTCAATGTTTAATCCATGCGTAAACATGAAGTTTATTAACGTTTTTAACATTAAAAAAAATTACAAAAATTTATTTTTCGGAAAAAAAGGAAAAAACCGATTCGGCGGAGCGAGGTGTCCAGCCCGTGCGGTAATTCCAGCAGGCGAATCGGACTTCCCGAAATTTTTCTAAGTCCCACGGTCGACACCAACTTTTTTAATAAGCGTTTTAAAATTATTTCAATGTTTAATCCATGCGTAAACATGATGTTTATTAACGTTTTCAACGTTAAAAAAAATTACAAAAATTTATTTTTCAAAAAAAATGGAAAAAACCGATTCGTCGGAGCGAGGTGTCCTGCCCGTGCGGTAATTCCAGCAGGCGAATCGGACTTCCCGAAATTTTTCTAAGTCCCACGGTCGACACCAACTTTTTTAATAAGCGTTTTAAAATTATTTCAATGTTTAATCCATGCGTAAACATGAAGTTTATTAACGTTTTTAACATTAAAAAAAATTACAAAAATTTATTTTTCGGAAAAAATGGAAAAAACCGATTCGTCGGAGCGAGGTGTCCTGCCCGTGCGGTAATTCCAGCAGGCGAATCGGACTTCCCGAAATTTTTCTAAGTCCCACGGTCGACACCAACTTTTTTAATAAGCGTTTTAAAATTATTTCAATGTTTAATCCATGCGTAAACATGAAGTTTATTAACGTTTTTAACATTAAAAAAAATTACAAAAATTTATTTTTCGGAAAAAAAGGAAAAAACCGATTCGGCGGAGCGAGGTGTCCAGCCCGTGCGGTAATTCCAGCAGGCGAATCGGACTTCCCGAAATTTTTCTAAGTCCCACGGTCGACACCAACTTTTTTAATAAGCGTTTTAAAATTATTTCAATGTTTAATCCATGCGTAAACATGATGTTTATTAACGTTTTCAACGTTAAAAAAAATTACAAAAATTTATTTTTCAAAAAAAATGGAAAAAACCGATTCGTCGGAGCGAGGTGTCCTGCCCGTGCGGTAATTCCAGCAGGCGAATCGGACTTCCCGAAATTTTTCTAAGTCCCACGGTCGACACCAACTTTTTTAATAAGTGTTTTAAAATTATTTCAATGTTTAATCCATGCGTAAACATGAAGTTTATTAACGTTTTTAACATTAAAAAAAATTACAAAAATTTATTTTTCGGAAAAAATGGAAAAAACCGATTCGTCGGAGCGAGGTGTCCTGCCCGTGCGGTAATTCCAGCAGGCGAATCGGACTTCCCGAAATTTTTCTAAGTCCCACGGTCGACACCAACTTTTTTAATAAGCGTTTTAAAATTATTTCAATGTTTAATCCATGCGTAAACATGAAGTTTATTAACGTTTTTAACATTAAAAAAAATTACAAAAATTTATTTTTCGGAAAAAAAGGAAAAAACCGATTCGGCGGAGCGAGGTGTCCAGCCCGTGCGGTAATTCCAGCAGGCGAATCGGACTTCCCGAAATTTTTCTAAGTCCCACGGTCGACACCAACTTTTTTAATAAGCGTTTTAAAATTATTTCAATGTTTAATCCATGCGTAAACATGAAGTTTATTAACGTTTTTAACATTAAAAAAAATTACAAAAATTTATTTTTCGGAAAAAATGGAAAAAACCGATTCGTCGGAGCGAGGTGTCCTGCCCGTGCGGTAATTCCAGCAGGCGAATCGGACTTCCCGAAATTTTTCTAAGTCCCACGGTCGACACCAACTTTTTTAATAAGCGTTTTAAAATTATTTCAATGTTTAATCCATGCGTAAACATGAAGTTTATTAACGTTTTTAACATTAAAAAAAATTACAAAAATTTATTTTTCGGAAAAAAAGGAAAAAACCGATTCGGCGGAGCGAGGTGTCCAGCCCGTGCGGTAATTCCAGCAGGCGAATCGGACTTCCCGAAATTTTTCTAAGTCCCACGGTCGACACCAACTTTTTTAATAAGCGTTTTAAAATTATTTCAATGTTTAATCCATGCGTAAACATGATGTTTATTAACGTTTTCAACGTTAAAAAAAATTACAAAAATTTATTTTTCAAAAAAAATGGAAAAAACCGATTCGTCGGAGCGAGGTGTCCTGCCCGTGCGGTAATTCCAGCAGGCGAATCGGACTTCCCGAAATTTTTCTAAGTCCCACGGTCGACACCAACTTTTTTAATAAGCGTTTTAAAATTATTTCAATGTTTAATCCATGCGTAAACATGAAGTTTATTAACGTTTTTAACATTAAAAAAAATTACAAAAATTTATTTTTCGGAAAAAATGGAAAAAACCGATTCGTCGGAGCGAGGTGTCCTGCCCGTGCGGTAATTCCAGCAGGCGAATCGGACTTCCCGAAATTTTTCTAAGTCCCACGGTCGACACCAACTTTTTTAATAAGCGTTTTAAAATTATTTCAATGTTTAATCCATGCGTAAACATGAAGTTTATTAACGTTTTTAACATTAAAAAAAATTACAAAAATTTATTTTTCGGAAAAAAAGGAAAAAACCGATTCGGCGGAGCGAGGTGTCCAGCCCGTGCGGTAATTCCAGCAGGCGAATCGGACTTCCCGAAATTTTTCTAAGTCCCACGGTCGACACCAACTTTTTTAATAAGCGTTTTAAAATTATTTCAATGTTTAATCCATGCGTAAACATGAAGTTTATTAACGTTTTTAACATTAAAAAAAATTACAAAAATTTATTTTTCGGAAAAAATGGAAAAAACCGATTCGTCGGAGCGAGGTGTCCTGCCCGTGCGGTAATTCCAGCAGGCGAATCGGACTTCCCGAAATTTTTCTAAGTCCCACGGTCGACACCAACTTTTTTAATAAGCGTTTTAAAATTATTTCAATGTTTAATCCATGCGTAAACATGAAGTTTATTAACGTTTTTAACATTAAAAAAAATTACAAAAATTTATTTTTCGGAAAAAAAGGAAAAAACCGATTCGGCGGAGCGAGGTGTCCAGCCCGTGCGGTAATTCCAGCAGGCGAATCGGACTTCCCGAAATTTTTCTAAGTCCCACGGTCGACACCAACTTTTTTAATAAGCGTTTTAAAATTATTTCAATGTTTAATCCATGCGTAAACATGAAGTTTATTAACGTTTTTAACATTAAAAAAAATTACAAAAATTTATTTTTCGGAAAAAATGGAAAAAACCGATTCGTCGGAGCGAGGTGTCCTGCCCGTGCGGTAATTCCAGCAGGCGAATCGGACTTCCCGAAATTTTTCTAAGTCCCACGGTCGACACCAACTTTTTTAATAAGCGTTTTAAAATTATTTCAATGTTTAATCCATGCGTAAACATGAAGTTTATTAACGTTTTTAACATTAAAAAAAATTACAAAAATTTATTTTTCGGAAAAAAAGGAAAAAACCGATTCGGCGGAGCGAGGTGTCCAGCCCGTGCGGTAATTCCAGCAGGCGAATCGGACTTCCCGAAATTTTTCTAAGTCCCACGGTCGACACCAACTTTTTTAATAAGCGTTTTAAAATTATTTCAATGTTTAATCCATGCGTAAACATGATGTTTATTAACGTTTTCAACGTTAAAAAAAATTACAAAAATTTATTTTTCAAAAAAAATGGAAAAAACCGATTCGTCGGAGCGAGGTGTCCTGCCCGTGCGGTAATTCCAGCAGGCGAATCGGACTTCCCGAAATTTTTCTAAGTCCCACGGTCGACACCAACTTTTTTAATAAGCGTTTTAAAATTATTTCAATGTTTAATCCATGCGTAAACATGAAGTTTATTAACGTTTTTAACATTAAAAAAAATTACAAAAATTTATTTTTCGGAAAAAATGGAAAAAACCGATTCGTCGGAGCGAGGTGTCCTGCCCGTGCGGTAATTCCAGCAGGCGAATCGGACTTCCCGAAATTTTTCTAAGTCCCACGGTCGACACCAACTTTTTTAATAAGCGTTTTAAAATTATTTCAATGTTTAATCCATGCGTAAACATGAAGTTTATTAACGTTTTTAACATTAAAAAAAATTACAAAAATTTATTTTTCGGAAAAAAAGGAAAAAACCGATTCGGCGGAGCGAGGTGTCCAGCCCGTGCGGTAATTCCAGCAGGCGAATCGGACTTCCCGAAATTTTTCTAAGTCCCACGGTCGACACCAACTTTTTTAATAAGCGTTTTAAAATTATTTCAATGTTTAATCCATGCGTAAACATGATGTTTATTAACGTTTTCAACGTTAAAAAAAATTACAAAAATTTATTTTTCAAAAAAAATGGAAAAAACCGATTCGTCGGAGCGAGGTGTCCTGCCCGTGCGGTAATTCCAGCAGGCGAATCGGACTTCCCGAAATTTTTCTAAGTCCCACGGTCGACACCAACTTTTTTAATAAGTGTTTTAAAATTATTTCAATGTTTAATCCATGCGTAAACATGAAGTTTATTAACGTTTTTAACATTAAAAAAAATTACAAAAATTTATTTTTCGGAAAAAATGGAAAAAACCGATTCGTCGGAGCGAGGTGTCCTGCCCGTGCGGTAATTCCAGCAGGCGAATCGGACTTCCCGAAATTTTTCTAAGTCCCACGGTCGACACCAACTTTTTTAATAAGCGTTTTAAAATTATTTCAATGTTTAATCCATGCGTAAACATGATGTTTATTAACGTTTTCAACGTTAAAAAAAATTACAAAAATTTATTTTTCAAGAAAAATGGAAAATACCGATTCGGCGGAGCGAGGTGTCCAGCCCGTGCGGTAATTCCAGCAGGCGAATCGGACTTCCCGAAATTTTTCTAAGTCCCACGGTCGACACCAACTTTTTTAATAAGCGTTTTAAAATTATTTCAATGTTTAATCCATGCGTAAACATGATGTTTATTAACGTTTTCAACGTTAAAAAAAATTACAAAAATTTATTTTTCAAGAAAAATGGAAAATACCGATTCGGCGGAGCGAGGTGTCCAGCCCGTGCGGTAATTCCAGCAGGCGAATCGGACTTCCCGAAATTTTTCTAAGTCCCACGGTCGACACCAACTTTTTTAATAAGTGTTTTAAAATTATTTCAATGTTTAATCCATGCGTAAACATGACGTTTATTAACGTTTTTGACATTAAAAAAAATTACAAAAATTTATTTTTCAAAAAAAATGGAAAAAACCGATTCGTCGGAGCGAGGTGTCCAGCCCGTGCGGTAATTCCAGCAGGCGAATCGGACTTCCCGAAATTTTTCTAAGTCCCACGGTCGACACCAACTTTTTTAATAAGCGTTTTAAAATTATTTCAATGTTTAATCCATGCGTAAACATGATGTTTATTAACGTTTTCAACGTTAAAAAAAATTACAAAAATTTATTTTTCAAAAAAAATGGAAAAAACCGATTCGTCGGAGCGAGGTGTCCTGCCCGTGCGGTAATTCCAGCAGGCGAATCGGACTTCCCGAAATTTTTCTAAGTCCCACGGTCGACACCAACTTTTTTAATAAGTGTTTTAAAATTATTTCAATGTTTAATCCATGCGTAAACATGACGTTTATTAACGTTTTTGACATTAAAAAAAATTACAAAAATTTATTTTTCAAAAAAAATGGAAAAAACCGATTCGTCGGAGCGAGGTGTCCAGCCCGTGCGGTAATGCCAGCAGGCGATCCGGGGTACTCGAAATTTTTCTAAGTCCCGACGGTCAAGAGTAAACTTTTTCATCGCATATTTCAAAATTTTTTCAATGTTTAATCTACGCATAAAAACGCAGTTTATCGCAGTTTTTAACGTTGAGAAAATTGACAAAAATTTTTTTTTCACTGAAAATGGAAAAAATGTATCGGTCGATGCGGGCTATCCAGGCCGTGCGGTAATTCCAGCAGGCGATCCGGGGTACTCGAAATTTTTCTAAGTCCCGACGGTCAAGAGTAAACTTTTTCATCACATATTTCAAAATTTTTTTAATGTTTAATCCACGCATAAAAACGCAGTTTATTAACGTTTTTAACGTTGAGAAAATTGACAAAAATTTTTTTTTCACTGAAAATGGAAAAAATGTATCGGTCGATGCGGGCTATCCAGGCCGTGCGGTAATTCCAGCAGGCGATCCGGGGTACTCGAAATTTTTCTAAGTCCCGACGGTCAAGAGTAAACTTTTTC
>NW_027475347.1:50000-55000 GCF_051020985.1 Nomia melanderi | reverse complement strand
TGTCCTATAGGCTTTTGTGGTACGCAGGAGAGCGTACCTTTGCGCCCTTAGGAGTTCTGAGGCGGAGGTCTTATTTACCAGGTCGCTCCACGCGGGGGCGGCGTACGTGGCGATTGGCAGGAAAAGTCCCTTGTATAGAACATCTAGGGACTCGTATTTGAGTCCCCAGTTCCTGCGGGCTATGGCGGCCATGGAGTTATATTTCTCGGCGCACTTCGACCTGATTTTCCGGGCGTGCGTCCGGATCCTCAGGCCTTGATCGAGGTAGACGCCGAGATATTTTACGGTTTCGACCATACGTATTTGCCTCGATTGAATCTTAATTGTTGGGGGCCTTCGAATATCGAGATGACCACGGAAGAGGATCATCTCTGCTTTTTCCTGTGAGAGGGTCAGCTTCTCGGACTCGCACCATTTCTCAATGATGGTTGTCGCGTGCTGTCCCTTTTCCTGCAACTCGAGCCTGCTGTTTCCTGGGACGAGGATAAGGAGGTCGTCCGCGTAGGCGAACGCCTCTACGCCCTCGTTGGCCAGGGTGATCAGCAGGCTATCGAACACAAGGTTCCAGAGGCTGGGCCCTAAGATTGAGCCCTGAGGACAGCCTCTGGTTACCTGTTTCTCGACACGGGTCAATTTCCCTATCAGTGAGGCCGTACGGTCGTTGAGATAATCCGCGACGAGTCTATATAGGTTTCGCGGGCAGTTCCGCTCCTTGAGGCGAAAGAGGACGCTGGGCCACCATACGTTGTCGAACGCGCCCGAGATGTCGAACAAAATCGCAAGCGCGTATTTTGTCGTTGACCCCTCGAGCCCGCTGCGGACGGCGCGGATGGCGTCAGTCGTCGACCTCCCCTTTCGGAAGCCGAACTGCCTAGGGGAAGCATAGCCGGGGTGGAGAAAAATGGGCTCCAGCCTTTCGCGGATCAGCTTCTCCAGGGATTTCCCAACCACCGAGAGAAGGCAGATGGGCCTGTAGGAGCTGGCCGCAGACTCGTCCCTATCGGGACTTTTGAGGAGGGCGCGTATCGAGCCATATTTCCATGGCTTCGGGAAGCTGCCTTGTGACAGGCAGCCGTTGAAGAGGGCTGAGATTTCGCTTATTAGGACCGGATAAGCGGCCTTAAGCATTCTGACCTCGATAAGGTCGGAACCTGGAGCTTTGCCATTGCGAATCGAGCCGATTGCATGGCAAATTTCCTGTTCCGAGAAGGGCGGAGTATCTGGGGTATCCGGGGGGGTTACGCTCGCGGACCTTTTACGACGTTGACACTCGAGCGTGTCCGGGGCGTCGTCGGGAACAAGGGCGTGGAGGAGACTTAACGCGGTCTCCTCCCACGTAATTGTAGAACCGGACAGAACCGGGGAAGTGGCCAGGGCTTTATCAGGGCTGATCTTTTTGACGCAAATTTTATACGCCGCTCCCCATGGGTTTTTCGCGCAGGATTCCGTTACGAAGTCCCGCCAGCTTGCTCGCTTGGCGGTCTGAATTTCGTAGGAATACTTCCTGCGAATCTGAAGGTACGCGACGCGTTTCGCCTCCCTGATGGAGGGGTCCGACTCGACCTGGAAGGACTTCCGCATGCGGTAAGTCTTCTTCTTTAGCCGAGTCAGGTTTACCGTCCACCAGGGAACCGATTTCGGGAAAATTTTCTTTCTCGGGAGGGATTTTTGCGCAGCCGTAATGATTGCGTCTTGGAGAGACGCAGCTGTGGCCTCAATTGCAGATTTGCTGTCCAGCCGGGAATCGCGGGGGAGGCTGCTTTTAATTATTTCCAGGTTCGATTGGAATTTAGCCCAATCGGCCCTGGAAGTGTTGAATCTGGGGCTCGCGGAGGCGGGTCCCATTGTGGTGGGGGCCTTATACGTGAACGTGATTGCGTTGTGGTCGCTGGATGTCCAATTTTCATGGACCTTCCAGCTTCCTACGAACCCGACGGTCGGAAGGCTTGACAGCGTTACATCTACGTTGGAGGATCCTTTATGGTTACGGAATGTGGGGGCGTTACCGGGTTCGTTGAGGACTACTAGATTTTCCTGGGCTACAACCCATTCCAATTCTTCGCCTCGCGGATCGGTTGTGGTGCTGTGCCAAAGCGAGGACTTCGCGTTGGCATCGGCAGCGATTATTAATCTCTGTCCGCGGAGGGAGCGGCATATTTGTGAGATTCTCGCCAGATATCTTTCGATATCGTGCGAGAATTTGAAATATACGCTAGCGAGGTACAGTTTCCCAAATGGTCCTGTTACCTCGATACACGTACAATAGTCGTCGCTGAGATGCGACAGCTTAAGGGACTCGAGGTTGGGATTGCGTATCGCGATACCTGCCATGGCTCGGTTGCCAGGCTCCGCGCCCGTGACTGCCGTACAGTTCGTGAGGCCGATGAATTTGCCCTTCACATTGTACGGCTCCTGCATAAGCAGGATGTCGATATGCTCGCGGTTCATAACGTGGCTCATCTCCAGGGAAGCTGTCCGTGAGCCACGTAAATTAGCTTGCGCTAATTTGATTTCCTGACTACCGCTCATGAAAGATTTATGCATAGTCAGTGCGGATCAGCACCTGATTAACAGCTTGCCGGTAGGAGGGGCACTCCTTGCTTGTAACCGCGTGTTTGTGCTCCTTGCCGTGTTTACGGCAGTTGGAGCAAGTTGGCGCGTCTTTTTTTGCCGGGCACGTTTTGAAGTTGTGGCCCGCCGACGCGCAATGCCCGCAGACTTCCTTTTCTGCGCGGCAGTGTTTGGTAGTATGGCCAAACGATTGGCACTTGTAGCAGCGAGTTGCCGCTACATAGTCGCCCAACCGGCAGCATTTCCACCCTACGTATAACCTGTCCTTCTTTGAAAGGATATCCCTAACGGGTCGGGATACCTCAAGGATTAGGTTACATGAGTCCCTGTCTTTTGGTCCAGACTTGAAAGACACCTTAGTCTGTTCCCTGAAGATGTTTCGGTCCTTCGGGTCGATATTTTGCGCAATAATCGCTTCGATCGTTGCCTGATCGTTGTCAGACCGCGGGACGTCATAGATGATAACGCGGGGGGCCTTCTTGGGGGGAGCGCCGACCACGAAGCCGGCGGATTTCAACTCGTCGTTCGAGGTGAGGCCCGATAGGTTACTACCTTTCGCCGCCTCTATGATGATCCCGTTTCCGTTAATTGTCCTGATGTTCCTCACTTGGAGGTTCGATTTCGCGGGCGACACCAGTTTGAGGACCGCCTTCTTGGTCTCTTCGCTATTAGCGAAGGCTTGCCGGTCCTTGGGTATTATCGTTACAACGTTGGGGGGGTCGCGCCTGACATTCGAGAGGGCCGCGATCTTGGAGGAAATCCCGAGTCGTTGCGCGTACGTAATTGGTTGCCCTAGATTCGCGGGTGGCGCGGCTTTCGAGGGGTTCGCGGGGTTGGTGGGGGGCGGTGCTGGGGCCGATGGGGGGGGCCGGGGGTGGGGCGCGCTGCGGAGGGCCACTATCTGGCCCTCGAGGTGGGCATTGGCCATAAGGGCGCGGTCAAGTAGGCCGTTGATGGTGGAGAGCGCGGTCAATATTAATTTACTCGTATTGGGACTTACCCTGTTCCGCGCATCGCACAGGTGCTCAACCACGCTCCTCTGCACCTGCTCTGCCTTCTCCTTTAGTCCCATGTTGGTCGAGGGGCTGGCATCGGGGGTCACGGGCTTCGCGGTTGGCCTACTCGCTGGTTTTCCTGGTTCCGCAGCCTCGGGTTGCGCCTTCTTCTTCGCTGGCACGGGGATTCTCGACACGATTTTCGAGCAGTCGGAGTCCGACTCCGAGTCCAGAATGCGCGCCTTCCTTTTTGCCTTCCTCGCACGCCGGCATTCCTCCCTGACGGGAGAGTCCACCTCGCTGGTATCGGGTGACTCCATCTCCGGGGACCACATCGCGGGTTTCTCCTCGGCAGCTGCACGGCTGCGCGTCGCCTTGCGCGTCATGCTGCGGCAACAGCTGTTGTCGCCGCGGCTGACGACTCGGAACTGCGTGTTTCCTCGGTACACCGGTGGCGGCGCTACAGGTTGCTGGTCTTCAATATGGCCGTCCAAGATGGCCGGCTAAGATGGCGTCCAAGATGGCGTCCAAGATGGCGTCGACAAATCTGTTGTCGTTGATACTCGAATATATCACGATAAATATCACTAGTTTGTGACAATTCGACAGAAATTACCACGGCACTGTGCCACAACGTCTTAGACAGACCACTGGCCGCGGCGATTCTACGGTCCCGCGGTTTTTAAAACGGATCTGAGGCTTTGAAAATCTCAGGTGACGCCAGGTGACGTCACCAACCGACGCTAACTTTATTTTCTCGATAAATTCGGATCCCGCTGACCGAATTCCGCGATTCTTTGCACAGATTGCTCAGAAACACTTGCACTTCACTTTAGACTGCGTAAATTGACTTCTCCTCGACATTTACCGCTTTTTTGGGCCTCGAAACACGGAGCGACGTGAACACGCGTCTGTATTCTGCGCCTCCTAGCGGTGAACTCAGTAGATAGGGACAGAGGAAACCCTAGATTATTCTCCAAGTTCCTGCCGCGAAGGCTTACCAAGGAGAGCCCCCATGGGCGTGGGACTGAGATTAAGCTCAGTCAGCTGAGGCCGAAGCCTTACCAGCGTTGCTTCCCGGGGATGACGAGTCCCATGGAAGTAGACTGTTGGTAGCGCCGAGTTACCTTTCCAAAAACTCTACCAGATTTCCTGTCTGGTCCAGGAGCAGGTGGGACGCTGCTCACGCGCCGAGACCCTCGAAAGGTCTCTGCCCAGCATGTAGGCTGCAACCACTGCCACTACGAATCCAACACCAATTGCACCGGCCGAGAGGACCCGGGGACAAGCACCCATGGTCACTCTCTGTGAGGGGACAAGGGGACTAGGCACCCTTCGTACGCCCTCATGGGCAACCGGAGCGCCCGTAGTACCAATCCAATCGCAGGTCTATTGGTAGGACCTGTTCGGCTTCTTACATACATGAATAAGCTG
>NW_027475347.1:40000-45000 GCF_051020985.1 Nomia melanderi | reverse complement strand
CCTCAGCCAGGCGTGGTCCAGGAATTGTATCCGTGGACCGCAATGTGCGTTCGAAATGTCGATGTTCATGTGTCCTGCAGTTCACACGTTGACGCGCAATTAGCTGCGTTCTTCATCGACCCACGAGCCAAGTGATCCACCGTTCAGGGTAATCGTATAAATTTTATATTTCACATATATAATTTTATTCTCATTTGTTCGACCTAATATCTCTCTTCTTTCAAAGAGAAGATAAAAGTTGATACCTGAATCTCCGACCAGCGCGCGAAGGAGATTCAGGCGTCGCCTTGGAGACGACACCGAAGCCTTTCGAGACGAAAAACGTTCAAGTAATATGTATATATTTCTCGACGTTCCGGGCGTATAGTGCATTCAAAAACCCGCGAAAGACGCAGAAGACTCGCACGCGTGGAAACGACGGGGATATATTTTGTATCCTACCCGATACTGAATCCATCGCGTGCAGTCGACCCTCGCGTTCTTCCGATCAGACGCATCTATTGTTGCGCGCATGTTTTCGCGTCGCATCGCGCGAAACGTTGCACGAATCGTACCGATCGATCGATTGAAAGCAAATAATGAAAAAAGACTTCACAGCTGGCTCTTTGCCGGTCATTCGTCCCATGTTATCTCTTGCCGCGAAATTGGCGCGCAAGAGTTGGGTGTCAGACGCGCGGCTTTAAAACGAGCTTCACGGCCGGTCCCTTCGTTACCGCTTTCGTTCTTTCTCTCGGAACGACCATGAACGAACACGACGAGCGACGCTACGGCATACACACGTCCACGGATTCGATTAAAAAAACAGACTTCACAGCTGGCTCTTTGCCGGTCATTCGTCCCATATTATCTCTTGCCGCGAAATTGGCGCGCAAGAGTTGGGTGTCAGACGCACGGCTTTAAAACGAGCTTCACGGCCGGTCCTCTCAATTCCGTGTACGGTACACGCAAGATGCGGGTTCCACTTCCAGACTACCCGGTCCCTTCTCTCTACGAGAATCGATAGTAGAAGAACGGCTCGAAAACGCGTCTCAGAGACTAGGGGAAAAGAAGCGGTATGCGAGCGAAACGAAAACGCATTATGGAAACGTCGCGAAACAATGTTCGACGGTTGCTCGGTTCCAATCGTGCGGCCGTTTCAATTTCTCGTGCGCTTCACCGTCCCTCCGTAACTCTGGCCGATCGCGTATACCGAAGAGCCGACACGCGCAAAAACCACAGGCATTGTATACTGTATATATATATGTTACAGTCACAGCCTTCGCGCGTTTTACTCTCCGACGCGGGGTTTCCACGACGAAAGAGAGACAGTTTCGTGGCGGGTGACTCGGCCGAATCGCTACGACGGGTATTTCTATTATAGAACGAATCATCGCCACCCTTTACCAGTGCCCGACGAAGGAATCACAAGGTCATCTGGAGTTTACAATGCCAGCGACGGTAATTCCAACGAAGACCCGATAAGTCAACTCATCGTTCTATTTCTCCCCGTACAGAAAAGCGAATCGACGCTAACGCACCTCGCGCAAGCACGAACGTTCTCTTCGCGTGGATCATCCCATCGTCGAAAGATGTAAAGACGCATTGGAGATCGTGGTCTCTGGCGGGCTCATTGCACGCCCCACTGCATATCTTTCCTCGAATCGAGAATGATTCGTCCACTAAGGCTGCGAAACTACGCGTCGAGGAAACTAGGGGAAAGAAGCGGGATGCGAGCGAAACGACAATACATTATGGAAACGTCGCGAAACAATGTTCGGCGGTTGCTCGTTTCCTCCTGCGGACGTTTCATTGCTCGGGCGCTTCACGTCCCTCCGTAACCTTCGCGCGATCGCGTGCCCCGGAGAGCCGGCAACCGGTGAACCACAGGCGTATAAACTATAGTCTTCTATAGCAAGCCTTCGGCGGTTACTCTCCGACGCGGGGATTCCACGACGAGAGAGAATTTCGTGGCGGGTGACATCGGTCGAAACGCTACGACGGGTATTTCTATTATAGAACGAATCATCGCCACCCTTTACCAGTGCCCGACGAAGGAATCACAAGGTCATCTGGAGTTTACAATGCCAGCGACGGTAATTCCAACGAAGACCCGATAAGTCAACTCATCGTTCTATTTCTCCCCGTACAGACAAGCGAATCAACGCTATCGCACCTCACGCATGCACGAACGTTCTCTTCGCGTGAATCGTCCCATCGTCGAAAGATATAGCCGCTTGGAGATCGTGGCCCATCAAGTTCTTCCGTAACTCCTGCGCGATCGCGTACCCCGGAGAGCAGGCAACCGGTGAACCACAGGCGTATAAACTATAGTCTTCTATAGCAAGCCTTCGCGTTTACTCTACGACGCGGGGATTCCACGACGAGAGAGATTTTCGTGGCGGGTGACACGGCCGAATCGCTACGACGGGTATTTCTATTATAGAACGAATCATCGCCACCCTTTACCAGTGCCCGACGAAGGAATCACAAGGTCATCTGGAGTTTACAATGCCAGCGACGGTAATTCCAACGAAGACCCGATAAGTCAACTCATCGTTCTATTTCTCCCCGTACAGAAAAGCGAATCGGCGCTATCGCACCTCACGCAAGCAGGAATGATCTCTTCGCGTGGATCGTCCCATCGTCGAAAGATGTAAGACGTACAGAAATCGTGGTCCATCACGATTATTCGTAACTCTCCGAGTCGCGTATCTGAGAGTAGGACAAACGGAGAACCACAGGCATAAATAATACTATATGTTTCTTATATAGTTAGCCTTCGCGTTTTACTCTCCGACATGGGGATTCCACGACGAGAGAGAGTTTCGTGGCGGGTGTCTCGGCCGAATCGCTACGACGGGTATTTCTATTATAGAACGAATCATCGCCACCCTTTACCAGTGCCCGACGAAGGAATCACAAGGTCATCTGGAGTTTACAATGCCAGCGACGGTAATTCCAACGAAGACCCGATAAGTCAACTCATCGTTCTATTTCTCCCCGTACAGAAAAGCGAATCGACGCTATCGCACCTCGCGCGAGCACGTAACTACTCTTCGCGTGGATCGTCCCATCGTCGAAAGATGTAAGACGCACGGAAATCGTGGCCCATCAACGTTTTTTTGTAACTCTGCCGATCGCGTATCACAGAGCCGAGACGCACATACCACAGGCGTATAATACCGTTTTCTTTCGTATGGTAAGCCTTCGCGTTTACTCTTCGGCGCGGGGTTTCCACGTCGAGAGAGACATTCGTGGCGGGTGACATCGGTCGAAACGCTACGACGGGTATTACTATTATAGAACGAATCATCGCCACCCTTTACCAGTGCCCGACGAAGGAATCACAAGGTCATCTGGAGTTTACAATGCCAGCGACGGTAATTCCAACGAAGACCCGATAAGTCAACTCAACGTTCTATTTCTCCCCGTACAGAAAAGCGAATCGACGCTGTTGCACCTCACGCAAGCACGAACGTTCTCTTCGCGTGGATCGTCCCATCGTCGAAAGATGTAAGACGCACGGAAATCGTGGCACATCACGTGTTTTCGGAACTCTGTCGACCGCGTATCTCAGAGACGACGCGCGCGAACCACTGGCATATACTATTATATATCGCGTTTTACCCTCCGACGCGGGGATTCCACGACGAGAGAGAGTTTCGTGAGCGGGTTGACTCGGAAGAAACGCTACGACGGGTATTTCTATTATAGAACGCATCATCGCCACCCTTTACCAGTGCCCGACGAAGGAATCACAAGGTCATCTGGAGTTTACAATGCCAGCGACGGTAATTCCAACGAAGACCCGATAAGTCAACTCAACGTTCTATTTCTCCCCGTACAGAAAAGCGAATCGACGCAATCGCACCATACGCGTGCACGTAAACAACTCTTCGCGTGGATCGTCCCATCGTCGAGAGACGTAAGTTTTCATAGTATGAATTCGCGTTTTACTCTCCGACGCGGGGATTCCACGACGAGAGAGAGTTTCGTGAGCGGGTTGACTCGGAAGAAACGCTACGACGGGTATTTCTATTATAGAACGCATCATCGCCACCCTTTACCAGTGCCCGACGAAGGAATCACAAGGTCATCTGGAGTTTACAATGCCAGCGACGGTAATTCCAACGAAGACCCGATAAGTCAACTCAACGTTCTATTTCTCCCCGTACAGAAAAGCGAATCGACGCAATCGCACCATACGCGTGCACGTAAACAACTCTTCGCGTGGATCGTCCCATCGTCGAGAGACGTAAGTTTTCATAGTATGAATTCGCGTTTTACTCTCCGACGCGGGGATTCCACGACGAGAGAGAGTTTCGTGAGCGGGTTGACTCGGAAGAAACGCTACGACGGGTATTTCTATTATAGAACGCATCATCGCCACCCTTTACCAGTGCCCGACGAAGGAATCACAAGGTCATCTGGAGTTTACAATGCCAGCGACGGTAATTCCAACGAAGACCCGATAAGTCAACTCAACGTTCTATTACTCCCCGTACAGAAAAGCGAATCGACGCAATCGCACCATACGCGTGCACGTAACAACTCTTCGCGTGGATCGTCCCATCGTCGAGAGACGTAAGTTTCATAGTAAGCCTTCGGCGTTTTACTCTCCGACGCGGGGATTCCACGACGAGAGAGAGAGTTTCGTGAGCGGGTTGACTCGGAAGAAACGCTACGACGGGTATTTCTATTATAGAACGCATCATCGCCACCCTTTACCAGTGCCCGACGAAGGAATCACAAGGTCATCTGGAGTTTACAATGCCAGCGACGGTAATTCCAACGAAGACCCGATAAGTCAACTCAACGTTCTATTTCTCCCCGTACAGAAAAGCGAATCGACGCAATCGCACCATACGCGTACACGTAAACAACTCTTCGCGTGGATCGTCCCATCGTCGAGAGACGTAAGTTTTCATAGTATGAATTCGCGTTTTACTCTCCGACGCGGGGATTCCACGACGAGAGAGAGTTTCGTGAGCGGGTTGACTCGGAAGAAACGCTACGACGGG
>NW_027475347.1:2500-35000 GCF_051020985.1 Nomia melanderi | reverse complement strand
TTATAGTAACCAAACGGGCGGCCGCGACGACCGCGGCGCCGGCCGCTCAGCACGGGCGCTTATGGTGGTAAACTGCCGCGCGTACAGACCAACCGGCCGGGCTGCTGGTACTTAGCCGCTGAAACTATGGTCGATTCGAACATATATTAACATACGATTTTTATTCGATAAATCGTTATTGTACATATTAAACGTTAGTTTCCACCGAAAGAAAAATTTTTTAGAATTTTTTTTTTCCAAAAATTGCAAGAGTAAACTTTTTTAATATTCGATTTAAAAATTTTTAAATGCTTAATCCTTACATTAAACTACTGGGAGAACTCAGAAATCATAATGAAAAAAATTACAAAAATTTATTTTTCTCAGAAACTCCGAAAAACAGAGTGGTCGAATCCGTGCAAGCCGGAATTTTTCTAAGTCCCCACGGTCAAGAGTAAACTTTTTTAATAAGCGTTTTAAAATTATTTCAATGTTTAATCCATGCGTAAACATGAAGTTTATTAACGTTTTTAACATTAAAAAAAATTACAAAAATTTATTTTTCGGAAAAAATGGAAAAAACCGATTCGTCGGAGCGAGGTGTCCTGCCCGTGCGGTAATTCCAGCAGGCGAATCGGACTTCCCGAAATTTTTCTAAGTCCCACGGTCGACACCAACTTTTTTAATAAGCGTTTTAAAATTATTTCAATGTTTAATCCATGCGTAAACATGAAGTTTATTAACGTTTTTAACATTAAAAAAAATTACAAAAATTTATTTTTCGGAAAAAAAGGAAAAAACCGATTCGGCGGAGCGAGGTGTCCAGCCCGTGCGGTAATTCCAGCAGGCGAATCGGACTTCCCGAAATTTTTCTAAGTCCCACGGTCGACACCAACTTTTTTAATAAGCGTTTTAAAATTATTTCAATGTTTAATCCATGCGTAAACATGATGTTTATTAACGTTTTCAACGTTAAAAAAAATTACAAAAATTTATTTTTCAAAAAAAATGGAAAAAACCGATTCGTCGGAGCGAGGTGTCCTGCCCGTGCGGTAATTCCAGCAGGCGAATCGGACTTCCCGAAATTTTTCTAAGTCCCACGGTCGACACCAACTTTTTTAATAAGCGTTTTAAAATTATTTCAATGTTTAATCCATGCGTAAACATGAAGTTTATTAACGTTTTTAACATTAAAAAAAATTACAAAAATTTATTTTTCGGAAAAAATGGAAAAAACCGATTCGTCGGAGCGAGGTGTCCTGCCCGTGCGGTAATTCCAGCAGGCGAATCGGACTTCCCGAAATTTTTCTAAGTCCCACGGTCGACACCAACTTTTTTAATAAGCGTTTTAAAATTATTTCAATGTTTAATCCATGCGTAAACATGAAGTTTATTAACGTTTTTAACATTAAAAAAAATTACAAAAATTTATTTTTCGGAAAAAAAGGAAAAAACCGATTCGGCGGAGCGAGGTGTCCAGCCCGTGCGGTAATTCCAGCAGGCGAATCGGACTTCCCGAAATTTTTCTAAGTCCCACGGTCGACACCAACTTTTTTAATAAGCGTTTTAAAATTATTTCAATGTTTAATCCATGCGTAAACATGAAGTTTATTAACGTTTTTAACATTAAAAAAAATTACAAAAATTTATTTTTCGGAAAAAATGGAAAAAACCGATTCGTCGGAGCGAGGTGTCCTGCCCGTGCGGTAATTCCAGCAGGCGAATCGGACTTCCCGAAATTTTTCTAAGTCCCACGGTCGACACCAACTTTTTTAATAAGCGTTTTAAAATTATTTCAATGTTTAATCCATGCGTAAACATGAAGTTTATTAACGTTTTTAACATTAAAAAAAATTACAAAAATTTATTTTTCGGAAAAAAAGGAAAAAACCGATTCGGCGGAGCGAGGTGTCCAGCCCGTGCGGTAATTCCAGCAGGCGAATCGGACTTCCCGAAATTTTTCTAAGTCCCACGGTCGACACCAACTTTTTTAATAAGCGTTTTAAAATTATTTCAATGTTTAATCCATGCGTAAACATGATGTTTATTAACGTTTTCAACGTTAAAAAAAATTACAAAAATTTATTTTTCAAAAAAAATGGAAAAAACCGATTCGTCGGAGCGAGGTGTCCTGCCCGTGCGGTAATTCCAGCAGGCGAATCGGACTTCCCGAAATTTTTCTAAGTCCCACGGTCGACACCAACATTTTTAATAAGCGTTTTAAAATTATTTCAATGTTTAATCCATGCGTAAACATGAAGTTTATTAACGTTTTTAACATTAAAAAAAATTACAAAAATTTATTTTTCGGAAAAAATGGAAAAAACCGATTCGTCGGAGCGAGGTGTCCTGCCCGTGCGGTAATTCCAGCAGGCGAATCGGACTTCCCGAAATTTTTCTAAGTCCCACGGTCGACACCAACTTTTTTAATAAGCGTTTTAAAATTATTTCAATGTTTAATCCATGCGTAAACATGAAGTTTATTAACGTTTTTAACATTAAAAAAAATTACAAAAATTTATTTTTCGGAAAAAAAGGAAAAAACCGATTCGGCGGAGCGAGGTGTCCAGCCCGTGCGGTAATTCCAGCAGGCGAATCGGACTTCCCGAAATTTTTCTAAGTCCCACGGTCGACACCAACTTTTTTAATAAGCGTTTTAAAATTATTTCAATGTTTAATCCATGCGTAAACATGATGTTTATTAACGTTTTCAACGTTAAAAAAAATTACAAAAATTTATTTTTCAAAAAAAATGGAAAAAACCGATTCGTCGGAGCGAGGTGTCCTGCCCGTGCGGTAATTCCAGCAGGCGAATCGGACTTCCCGAAATTTTTCTAAGTCCCACGGTCGACACCAACTTTTTTAATAAGTGTTTTAAAATTATTTCAATGTTTAATCCATGCGTAAACATGAAGTTTATTAACGTTTTTAACATTAAAAAAAATTACAAAAATTTATTTTTCGGAAAAAATGGAAAAAACCGATTCGTCGGAGCGAGGTGTCCTGCCCGTGCGGTAATTCCAGCAGGCGAATCGGACTTCCCGAAATTTTTCTAAGTCCCACGGTCGACACCAACTTTTTTAATAAGCGTTTTAAAATTATTTCAATGTTTAATCCATGCGTAAACATGAAGTTTATTAACGTTTTTAACATTAAAAAAAATTACAAAAATTTATTTTTCGGAAAAAAAGGAAAAAACCGATTCGGCGGAGCGAGGTGTCCAGCCCGTGCGGTAATTCCAGCAGGCGAATCGGACTTCCCGAAATTTTTCTAAGTCCCACGGTCGACACCAACTTTTTTAATAAGCGTTTTAAAATTATTTCAATGTTTAATCCATGCGTAAACATGAAGTTTATTAACGTTTTTAACATTAAAAAAAATTACAAAAATTTATTTTTCGGAAAAAATGGAAAAAACCGATTCGTCGGAGCGAGGTGTCCTGCCCGTGCGGTAATTCCAGCAGGCGAATCGGACTTCCCGAAATTTTTCTAAGTCCCACGGTCGACACCAACTTTTTTAATAAGCGTTTTAAAATTATTTCAATGTTTAATCCATGCGTAAACATGAAGTTTATTAACGTTTTTAACATTAAAAAAAATTACAAAAATTTATTTTTCGGAAAAAAAGGAAAAAACCGATTCGGCGGAGCGAGGTGTCCAGCCCGTGCGGTAATTCCAGCAGGCGAATCGGACTTCCCGAAATTTTTCTAAGTCCCACGGTCGACACCAACTTTTTTAATAAGCGTTTTAAAATTATTTCAATGTTTAATCCATGCGTAAACATGATGTTTATTAACGTTTTCAACGTTAAAAAAAATTACAAAAATTTATTTTTCAAAAAAAATGGAAAAAACCGATTCGTCGGAGCGAGGTGTCCTGCCCGTGCGGTAATTCCAGCAGGCGAATCGGACTTCCCGAAATTTTTCTAAGTCCCACGGTCGACACCAACTTTTTTAATAAGCGTTTTAAAATTATTTCAATGTTTAATCCATGCGTAAACATGAAGTTTATTAACGTTTTTAACATTAAAAAAAATTACAAAAATTTATTTTTCGGAAAAAATGGAAAAAACCGATTCGTCGGAGCGAGGTGTCCTGCCCGTGCGGTAATTCCAGCAGGCGAATCGGACTTCCCGAAATTTTTCTAAGTCCCACGGTCGACACCAACTTTTTTAATAAGCGTTTTAAAATTATTTCAATGTTTAATCCATGCGTAAACATGAAGTTTATTAACGTTTTTAACATTAAAAAAAATTACAAAAATTTATTTTTCGGAAAAAAAGGAAAAAACCGATTCGGCGGAGCGAGGTGTCCAGCCCGTGCGGTAATTCCAGCAGGCGAATCGGACTTCCCGAAATTTTTCTAAGTCCCACGGTCGACACCAACTTTTTTAATAAGCGTTTTAAAATTATTTCAATGTTTAATCCATGCGTAAACATGAAGTTTATTAACGTTTTTAACATTAAAAAAAATTACAAAAATTTATTTTTCGGAAAAAATGGAAAAAACCGATTCGTCGGAGCGAGGTGTCCTGCCCGTGCGGTAATTCCAGCAGGCGAATCGGACTTCCCGAAATTTTTCTAAGTCCCACGGTCGACACCAACTTTTTTAATAAGCGTTTTAAAATTATTTCAATGTTTAATCCATGCGTAAACATGAAGTTTATTAACGTTTTTAACATTAAAAAAAATTACAAAAATTTATTTTTCGGAAAAAAAGGAAAAAACCGATTCGGCGGAGCGAGGTGTCCAGCCCGTGCGGTAATTCCAGCAGGCGAATCGGACTTCCCGAAATTTTTCTAAGTCCCACGGTCGACACCAACTTTTTTAATAAGCGTTTTAAAATTATTTCAATGTTTAATCCATGCGTAAACATGAAGTTTATTAACGTTTTTAACATTAAAAAAAATTACAAAAATTTATTTTTCGGAAAAAATGGAAAAAACCGATTCGTCGGAGCGAGGTGTCCTGCCCGTGCGGTAATTCCAGCAGGCGAATCGGACTTCCCGAAATTTTTCTAAGTCCCACGGTCGACACCAACTTTTTTAATAAGCGTTTTAAAATTATTTCAATGTTTAATCCATGCGTAAACATGAAGTTTATTAACGTTTTTAACATTAAAAAAAATTACAAAAATTTATTTTTCGGAAAAAAAGGAAAAAACCGATTCGGCGGAGCGAGGTGTCCAGCCCGTGCGGTAATTCCAGCAGGCGAATCGGACTTCCCGAAATTTTTCTAAGTCCCACGGTCGACACCAACTTTTTTAATAAGCGTTTTAAAATTATTTCAATGTTTAATCCATGCGTAAACATGATGTTTATTAACGTTTTCAACGTTAAAAAAAATTACAAAAATTTATTTTTCAAAAAAAATGGAAAAAACCGATTCGTCGGAGCGAGGTGTCCTGCCCGTGCGGTAATTCCAGCAGGCGAATCGGACTTCCCGAAATTTTTCTAAGTCCCACGGTCGACACCAACTTTTTTAATAAGCGTTTTAAAATTATTTCAATGTTTAATCCATGCGTAAACATGAAGTTTATTAACGTTTTTAACATTAAAAAAAATTACAAAAATTTATTTTTCGGAAAAAATGGAAAAAACCGATTCGTCGGAGCGAGGTGTCCTGCCCGTGCGGTAATTCCAGCAGGCGAATCGGACTTCCCGAAATTTTTCTAAGTCCCACGGTCGACACCAACTTTTTTAATAAGCGTTTTAAAATTATTTCAATGTTTTAATCCATGCGTAAACATGAAGTTTATTAACGTTTTTAACATTAAAAAAAATTACAAAAATTTATTTTTCGGAAAAAAAGGAAAAAACCGATTCGTCGGAGCGAGGTGTCCAGCCCGTGCGGTAATTCCAGCAGGCGAATCGGACTTCCCGAAATTTTTCTAAGTCCCACGGTCGACACCAACTTTTTTAATAAGCGTTTTAAAATTATTTCAATGTTTAATCCATGCGTAAACATGACGTTTATTAACGTTTTTAACATTAAAAAAAATTACAAAAATTTATTTTTCGGAAAAAATGGAAAAAACCGATTCGTCGGAGCGAGGTGTCCAGCCCGTGCGGTAATTCCAGCAGGCGAATCGGACTTCCCGAAATTTTTCTAAGTCCCACGGTCGACACCAACTTTTTTAATAAGCGTTT
Organism: Nomia melanderi; assembly: GCF_051020985.1. Classification (NCBI taxonomy): domain Eukaryota; kingdom Metazoa; phylum Arthropoda; class Insecta; order Hymenoptera; family Halictidae; genus Nomia; species Nomia melanderi. Next base: position 28,875 of record NW_027475347.1, on the reverse strand, counting down.
TAAAATTATTTCAATGTTTAATCCATGCGTAAACATGACGTTTATTAACGTTTTTAACATTAAAAAAAATTACAAAAATTTATTTTTCGGAAAAAATGGAAAAAACCGATTCGTCGGAGCGAGGTGTCCAGCCCGTGCGGTAATTCCAGCAGGCGAATCGGACTTCCCGAAATTTTTCTAAGTCCCACGGTCGACACCAACTTTTTTAATAAGCGTTTTAAAATTATTTCAATGTTTAATCCATGCGTAAACATGACGTTTATTAACGTTTTTAACATTAAAAAAAATTACAAAAATTTATTTTTCGGAAAAAATGGAAAAAACCGATTCGTCGGAGCGAGGTGTCCAGCCCGTGCGGTAATTCCAGCAGGCGAATCGGACTTCCCGAAATTTTTCTAAGTCCCACGGTCGACACCAACTTTTTTAATAAGCGTTTTAAAATTATTTCAATGTTTAATCCATGCGTAAACATGACGTTTATTAACGTTTTTAACATTAAAAAAAATTACAAAAATTTATTTTTCGGAAAAAATGAGAAAAAACCGATTCGTCGGAGCGAGGTGTCCAGCCCGTGCGGTAATTCCAGCAGGCGAATCGGACTTCCCGAAATTTTTCTAAGTCCCACGGTCGACACCAACTTTTTTAATAAGCGTTTTAAAATTATTTCAATGTTTAATCCATGCGTAAACATGACGTTTATTAACGTTTTTAACATTAAAAAAAATTACAAAAATTTATTTTTCGGAAAAAATGGAAAAAACCGATTCGTCGGAGCGAGGTGTCCAGCCCGTGCGGTAATTCCAGCAGGCGAATCGGACTTCCCGAAATTTTTCTAAGTCCCACGGTCGACACCAACTTTTTTAATAAGCGTTTTAAAATTATTTCAATGTTTAATCCATGCGTAAACATGACGTTTATTAACGTTTTTAACATTAAAAAAAATTACAAAAATTTATTTTTCGGAAAAAATGGAAAAAACCGATTCGTCGGAGCGAGGTGTCCAGCCCGTGCGGTAATTCCAGCAGGCGAATCGGACTTCCCGAAATTTTTCTAAGTCCCACGGTCGACACCAACTTTTTTAATAAGCGTTTTAAAATTATTTCAATGTTTAATCCATGCGTAAACATGACGTTTATTAACGTTTTTAACATTAAAAAAAATTACAAAAATTTATTTTTCGGAAAAAATGGAAAAAACCGATTCGTCGGAGCGAGGTGTCCAGCCCGTGCGGTAATTCCAGCAGGCGAATCGGACTTCCCGAAATTTTTCTAAGTCCCACGGTCGACACCAACTTTTTTAATAAGCGTTTTAAAATTATTTCAATGTTTAATCCATGCGTAAACATGACGTTTATTAACGTTTTTAACATTAAAAAAAATTACAAAAATTTATTTTTCGGAAAAAATGGAAAAAACCGATTCGTCGGAGCGAGGTGTCCAGCCCGTGCGGTAATTCCAGCAGGCGAATCGGACTTCCCGAAATTTTTCTAAGTCCCACGGTCGACACCAACTTTTTTAATAAGCGTTTTAAAATTATTTCAATGTTTAATCCATGCGTAAACATGACGTTTATTAACGTTTTTAACATTAAAAAAAATTACAAAAATTTATTTTTCGGAAAAAATGGAAAAAACCGATTCGTCGGAGCGAGGTGTCCAGCCCGTGCGGTAATTCCAGCAGGCGAATCGGACTTCCCGAAATTTTTCTAAGTCCCACGGTCGACACCAACTTTTTTAATAAGCGTTTTAAAATTATTTCAATGTTTAATCCATGCGTAAACATGACGTTTATTAACGTTTTTAACATTAAAAAAAATTACAAAAATTTATTTTTCGGAAAAAATGGAAAAAACCGATTCGTCGGAGCGAGGTGTCCAGCCCGTGCGGTAATTCCAGCAGGCGAATCGGACTTCCCGAAATTTTTCTAAGTCCCACGGTCGACACCAACTTTTTTAATAAGCGTTTTAAAATTATTTCAATGTTTAATCCATGCGTAAACATGACGTTTATTAACGTTTTTAACATTAAAAAAAATTACAAAAATTTATTTTTCGGAAAAAATGGAAAAAACCGATTCGTCGGAGCGAGGTGTCCAGCCCGTGCGGTAATTCCAGCAGGCGAATCGGACTTCCCGAAATTTTTCTAAGTCCCACGGTCGACACCAACTTTTTTAATAAGCGTTTTAAAATTATTTCAATGTTTAATCCATGCGTAAACATGACGTTTATTAACGTTTTTAACATTAAAAAAAATTACAAAAATTTATTTTTCGGAAAAAATGGAAAAAACCGATTCGTCGGAGCGAGGTGTCCAGCCCGTGCGGTAATTCCAGCAGGCGAATCGGACTTCCCGAAATTTTTCTAAGTCCCACGGTCGACACCAACTTTTTTAATAAGCGTTTTAAAATTATTTCAATGTTTAATCCATGCGTAAACATGACGTTTATTAACGTTTTTAACATTAAAAAAAATTACAAAAATTTATTTTTCGGAAAAAATGGAAAAAACCGATTCGTCGGAGCGAGGTGTCCAGCCCGTGCGGTAATTCCAGCAGGCGAATCGGACTTCCCGAAATTTTTCTAAGTCCCACGGTCGACACCAACTTTTTTAATAAGCGTTTTAAAATTATTTCAATGTTTAATCCATGCGTAAACATGACGTTTATTAACGTTTTTAACATTAAAAAAAATTACAAAAATTTATTTTTCGGAAAAAATGGAAAAAACCGATTCGTCGGAGCGAGGTGTCCAGCCCGTGCGGTAATTCCAGCAGGCGAATCGGACTTCCCGAAATTTTTCTAAGTCCCACGGTCGACACCAACTTTTTTAATAAGCGTTTTAAAATTATTTCAATGTTTAATCCATGCGTAAACATGACGTTTATTAACGTTTTTAACATTAAAAAAAATTACAAAAATTTATTTTTCGGAAAAAATGGAAAAAACCGATTCGTCGGAGCGAGGTGTCCAGCCCGTGCGGTAATTCCAGCAGGCGAATCGGACTTCCCGAAATTTTTCTAAGTCCCACGGTCGACACCAACTTTTTTAATAAGCGTTTTAAAATTATTTCAATGTTTAATCCATGCGTAAACATGACGTTTATTAACGTTTTTAACATTAAAAAAAATTACAAAAATTTATTTTTCGGAAAAAATGGAAAAAACCGATTCGTCGGAGCGAGGTGTCCAGCCCGTGCGGTAATTCCAGCAGGCGAATCGGACTTCCCGAAATTTTTCTAAGTCCCACGGTCGACACCAACTTTTTTAATAAGCGTTTTAAAATTATTTCAATGTTTAATCCATGCGTAAACATGACGTTTATTAACGTTTTTAACATTAAAAAAAATTACAAAAATTTATTTTTCGGAAAAAATGGAAAAAACCGATTCGTCGGAGCGAGGTGTCCAGCCCGTGCGGTAATTCCAGCAGGCGAATCGGACTTCCCGAAATTTTTCTAAGTCCCACGGTCGACACCAACTTTTTTAATAAGCGTTTTAAAATTATTTCAATGTTTAATCCATGCGTAAACATGACGTTTATTAACGTTTTTAACATTAAAAAAAATTACAAAAATTTATTTTTCGGAAAAAATGGAAAAAACCGATTCGTCGGAGCGAGGTGTCCAGCCCGTGCGGTAATTCCAGCAGGCGAATCGGACTTCCCGAAATTTTTCTAAGTCCCACGGTCGACACCAACTTTTTTAATAAGCGTTTTAAAATTATTTCAATGTTTAATCCATGCGTAAACATGACGTTTATTAACGTTTTTAACATTAAAAAAAATTACAAAAATTTATTTTTCGGAAAAAATGGAAAAAACCGATTCGTCGGAGCGAGGTGTCCAGCCCGTGCGGTAATTCCAGCAGGCGAATCGGACTTCCCGAAATTTTTCTAAGTCCCACGGTCGACACCAACTTTTTTAATAAGCGTTTTAAAATTATTTCAATGTTTAATCCATGCGTAAACATGACGTTTATTAACGTTTTTAACATTAAAAAAAATTACAAAAATTTATTTTTCGGAAAAAATGGAAAAAACCGATTCGTCGGAGCGAGGTGTCCAGCCCGTGCGGTAATTCCAGCAGGCGAATCGGACTTCCCGAAATTTTTCTAAGTCCCACGGTCGACACCAACTTTTTTAATAAGCGTTTTAAAATTATTTCAATGTTTAATCCATGCGTAAACATGACGTTTATTAACGTTTTTAACATTAAAAAAAATTACAAAAATTTATTTTTCGGAAAAAATGGAAAAAACCGATTCGTCGGAGCGAGGTGTCCAGCCCGTGCGGTAATTCCAGCAGGCGAATCGGACTTCCCGAAATTTTTCTAAGTCCCACGGTCGACACCAACTTTTTTAATAAGCGTTTTAAAATTATTTCAATGTTTAATCCATGCGTAAACATGACGTTTATTAACGTTTTTAACATTAAAAAAAATTACAAAAATTTATTTTTCGGAAAAAATGGAAAAAACCGATTCGTCGGAGCGAGGTGTCCAGCCCGTGCGGTAATTCCAGCAGGCGAATCGGACTTCCCGAAATTTTTCTAAGTCCCACGGTCGACACCAACTTTTTTAATAAGCGTTTTAAAATTATTTCAATGTTTAATCCATGCGTAAACATGACGTTTATTAACGTTTTTAACATTAAAAAAAATTACAAAAATTTATTTTTCGGAAAAAATGGAAAAAACCGATTCGTCGGAGCGAGGTGTCCAGCCCGTGCGGTAATTCCAGCAGGCGAATCGGACTTCCCGAAATTTTTCTAAGTCCCACGGTCGACACCAACTTTTTTAATAAGCGTTTTAAAATTATTTCAATGTTTAATCCATGCGTAAACATGACGTTTATTAACGTTTTTAACATTAAAAAAAATTACAAAAATTTATTTTTCGGAAAAAATGGAAAAAACCGATTCGTCGGAGCGAGGTGTCCAGCCCGTGCGGTAATTCCAGCAGGCGAATCGGACTTCCCGAAATTTTTCTAAGTCCCACGGTCGACACCAACTTTTTTAATAAGCGTTTTAAAATTATTTCAATGTTTAATCCATGCGTAAACATGACGTTTATTAACGTTTTTAACATTAAAAAAAATTACAAAAATTTATTTTTCGGAAAAAATGGAAAAAACCGATTCGTCGGAGCGAGGTGTCCAGCCCGTGCGGTAATTCCAGCAGGCGAATCGGACTTCCCGAAATTTTTCTAAGTCCCACGGTCGACACCAACTTTTTTAATAAGCGTTTTAAAATTATTTCAATGTTTAATCCATGCGTAAACATGACGTTTATTAACGTTTTTAACATTAAAAAAAATTACAAAAATTTATTTTTCGGAAAAAATGGAAAAAACCGATTCGTCGGAGCGAGGTGTCCAGCCCGTGCGGTAATTCCAGCAGGCGAATCGGACTTCCCGAAATTTTTCTAAGTCCCACGGTCGACACCAACTTTTTTAATAAGCGTTTTAAAATTATTTCAATGTTTAATCCATGCGTAAACATGACGTTTATTAACGTTTTTAACATTAAAAAAAATTACAAAAATTTATTTTTCGGAAAAAATGGAAAAAACCGATTCGTCGGAGCGAGGTGTCCAGCCCGTGCGGTAATTCCAGCAGGCGAATCGGACTTCCCGAAATTTTTCTAAGTCCCACGGTCGACACCAACTTTTTTAATAAGCGTTTTAAAATTATTTCAATGTTTAATCCATGCGTAAACATGACGTTTATTAACGTTTTTAACATTAAAAAAAATTACAAAAATTTATTTTTCGGAAAAAATGGAAAAAACCGATTCGTCGGAGCGAGGTGTCCAGCCCGTGCGGTAATTCCAGCAGGCGAATCGGACTTCCCGAAATTTTTCTAAGTCCCACGGTCGACACCAACTTTTTTAATAAGCGTTTTAAAATTATTTCAATGTTTAATCCATGCGTAAACATGACGTTTATTAACGTTTTTAACATTAAAAAAAATTACAAAAATTTATTTTTCGGAAAAAATGGAAAAAACCGATTCGTCGGAGCGAGGTGTCCAGCCCGTGCGGTAATTCCAGCAGGCGAATCGGACTTCCCGAAATTTTTCTAAGTCCCACGGTCGACACCAACTTTTTTAATAAGCGTTTTAAAATTATTTCAATGTTTAATCCATGCGTAAACATGACGTTTATTAACGTTTTTAACATTAAAAAAAATTACAAAAATTTATTTTTCGGAAAAAATGGAAAAAACCGATTCGTCGGAGCGAGGTGTCCAGCCCGTGCGGTAATTCCAGCAGGCGAATCGGACTTCCCGAAATTTTTCTAAGTCCCACGGTCGACACCAACTTTTTTAATAAGCGTTTTAAAATTATTTCAATGTTTAATCCATGCGTAAACATGACGTTTATTAACGTTTTTAACATTAAAAAAAATTACAAAAATTTATTTTTCGGAAAAAATGGAAAAAACCGATTCGTCGGAGCGAGGTGTCCAGCCCGTGCGGTAATTCCAGCAGGCGAATCGGACTTCCCGAAATTTTTCTAAGTCCCACGGTCGACACCAACTTTTTTAATAAGCGTTTTAAAATTATTTCAATGTTTAATCCATGCGTAAACATGACGTTTATTAACGTTTTTAACATTAAAAAAAATTACAAAAATTTATTTTTCGGAAAAAATGGAAAAAACCGATTCGTCGGAGCGAGGTGTCCAGCCCGTGCGGTAATTCCAGCAGGCGAATCGGACTTCCCGAAATTTTTCTAAGTCCCACGGTCGACACCAACTTTTTTAATAAGCGTTTTAAAATTATTTCAATGTTTAATCCATGCGTAAACATGACGTTTATTAACGTTTTTAACATTAAAAAAAATTACAAAAATTTATTTTTCGGAAAAAATGGAAAAAACCGATTCGTCGGAGCGAGGTGTCCAGCCCGTGCGGTAATTCCAGCAGGCGAATCGGACTTCCCGAAATTTTTCTAAGTCCCACGGTCGACACCAACTTTTTTAATAAGCGTTTTAAAATTATTTCAATGTTTAATCCATGCGTAAACATGACGTTTATTAACGTTTTTAACATTAAAAAAAATTACAAAAATTTATTTTTCGGAAAAAATGGAAAAAACCGATTCGTCGGAGCGAGGTGTCCAGCCCGTGCGGTAATTCCAGCAGGCGAATCGGACTTCCCGAAATTTTTCTAAGTCCCACGGTCGACACCAACTTTTTTAATAAGCGTTTTAAAATTATTTCAATGTTTAATCCATGCGTAAACATGACGTTTATTAACGTTTTTAACATTAAAAAAAATTACAAAAATTTATTTTTCGGAAAAAATGGAAAAAACCGATTCGTCGGAGCGAGGTGTCCAGCCCGTGCGGTAATTCCAGCAGGCGAATCGGACTTCCCGAAATTTTTCTAAGTCCCACGGTCGACACCAACTTTTTTAATAAGCGTTTTAAAATTATTTCAATGTTTAATCCATGCGTAAACATGACGTTTATTAACGTTTTTAACATTAAAAAAAATTACAAAAATTTATTTTTCGGAAAAAATGGAAAAAACCGATTCGTCGGAGCGAGGTGTCCAGCCCGTGCGGTAATTCCAGCAGGCGAATCGGACTTCCCGAAATTTTTCTAAGTCCCACGGTCGACACCAACTTTTTTAATAAGCGTTTTAAAATTATTTCAATGTTTAATCCATGCGTAAACATGACGTTTATTAACGTTTTTAACATTAAAAAAAATTACAAAAATTTATTTTTCGGAAAAAATGGAAAAAACCGATTCGTCGGAGCGAGGTGTCCAGCCCGTGCGGTAATTCCAGCAGGCGAATCGGACTTCCCGAAATTTTTCTAAGTCCCACGGTCGACACCAACTTTTTTAATAAGCGTTTTAAAATTATTTCAATGTTTAATCCATGCGTAAACATGACGTTTATTAACGTTTTTAACATTAAAAAAAATTACAAAAATTTATTTTTCGGAAAAAATGGAAAAAACCGATTCGTCGGAGCGAGGTGTCCAGCCCGTGCGGTAATTCCAGCAGGCGAATCGGACTTCCCGAAATTTTTCTAAGTCCCACGGTCGACACCAACTTTTTTAATAAGCGTTTTAAAATTATTTCAATGTTTAATCCATGCGTAAACATGACGTTTATTAACGTTTTTAACATTAAAAAAAATTACAAAAATTTATTTTTCGGAAAAAATGGAAAAAACCGATTCGTCGGAGCGAGGTGTCCAGCCCGTGCGGTAATTCCAGCAGGCGAATCGGACTTCCCGAAATTTTTCTAAGTCCCACGGTCGACACCAACTTTTTTAATAAGCGTTTTAAAATTATTTCAATGTTTAATCCATGCGTAAACATGACGTTTATTAACGTTTTTAACATTAAAAAAAATTACAAAAATTTATTTTTCGGAAAAAATGGAAAAAACCGATTCGTCGGAGCGAGGTGTCCAGCCCGTGCGGTAATTCCAGCAGGCGAATCGGACTTCCCGAAATTTTTCTAAGTCCCACGGTCGACACCAACTTTTTTAATAAGCGTTTTAAAATTATTTCAATGTTTAATCCATGCGTAAACATGACGTTTATTAACGTTTTTAACATTAAAAAAAATTACAAAAATTTATTTTTCGGAAAAAATGGAAAAAACCGATTCGTCGGAGCGAGGTGTCCAGCCCGTGCGGTAATTCCAGCAGGCGAATCGGACTTCCCGAAATTTTTCTAAGTCCCACGGTCGACACCAACTTTTTTAATAAGCGTTTTAAAATTATTTCAATGTTTAATCCATGCGTAAACATGACGTTTATTAACGTTTTTAACATTAAAAAAAATTACAAAAATTTATTTTTCGGAAAAAATGGAAAAAACCGATTCGTCGGAGCGAGGTGTCCAGCCCGTGCGGTAATTCCAGCAGGCGAATCGGACTTCCCGAAATTTTTCTAAGTCCCACGGTCGACACCAACTTTTTTAATAAGCGTTTTAAAATTATTTCAATGTTTAATCCATGCGTAAACATGACGTTTATTAACGTTTTTAACATTAAAAAAAATTACAAAAATTTATTTTTCGGAAAAAATGGAAAAAACCGATTCGTCGGAGCGAGGTGTCCAGCCCGTGCGGTAATTCCAGCAGGCGAATCGGACTTCCCGAAATTTTTCTAAGTCCCACGGTCGACACCAACTTTTTTAATAAGCGTTTTAAAATTATTTCAATGTTTAATCCATGCGTAAACATGACGTTTATTAACGTTTTTAACATTAAAAAAAATTACAAAAATTTATTTTTCGGAAAAAATGGAAAAAACCGATTCGTCGGAGCGAGGTGTCCAGCCCGTGCGGTAATTCCAGCAGGCGAATCGGACTTCCCGAAATTTTTCTAAGTCCCACGGTCGACACCAACTTTTTTAATAAGCGTTTTAAAATTATTTCAATGTTTAATCCATGCGTAAACATGACGTTTATTAACGTTTTTAACATTAAAAAAAATTACAAAAATTTATTTTTCGGAAAAAATGGAAAAAACCGATTCGTCGGAGCGAGGTGTCCAGCCCGTGCGGTAATTCCAGCAGGCGAATCGGACTTCCCGAAATTTTTCTAAGTCCCACGGTCGACACCAACTTTTTTAATAAGCGTTTTAAAATTATTTCAATGTTTAATCCATGCGTAAACATGACGTTTATTAACGTTTTTAACATTAAAAAAAATTACAAAAATTTATTTTTCGGAAAAAATGGAAAAAACCGATTCGTCGGAGCGAGGTGTCCAGCCCGTGCGGTAATTCCAGCAGGCGAATCGGACTTCCCGAAATTTTTCTAAGTCCCACGGTCGACACCAACTTTTTTAATAAGCGTTTTAAAATTATTTCAATGTTTAATCCATGCGTAAACATGACGTTTATTAACGTTTTTAACATTAAAAAAAATTACAAAAATTTATTTTTCGGAAAAAATGGAAAAAACCGATTCGTCGGAGCGAGGTGTCCAGCCCGTGCGGTAATTCCAGCAGGCGAATCGGACTTCCCGAAATTTTTCTAAGTCCCACGGTCGACACCAACTTTTTTAATAAGCGTTTTAAAATTATTTCAATGTTTAATCCATGCGTAAACATGACGTTTATTAACGTTTTTAACATTAAAAAAAATTACAAAAATTTATTTTTCGGAAAAAATGGAAAAAACCGATTCGTCGGAGCGAGGTGTCCAGCCCGTGCGGTAATTCCAGCAGGCGAATCGGACTTCCCGAAATTTTTCTAAGTCCCACGGTCGACACCAACTTTTTTAATAAGCGTTTTAAAATTATTTCAATGTTTAATCCATGCGTAAACATGACGTTTATTAACGTTTTTAACATTAAAAAAAATTACAAAAATTTATTTTTCGGAAAAAATGGAAAAAACCGATTCGTCGGAGCGAGGTGTCCAGCCCGTGCGGTAATTCCAGCAGGCGAATCGGACTTCCCGAAATTTTTCTAAGTCCCACGGTCGACACCAACTTTTTTAATAAGCGTTTTAAAATTATTTCAATGTTTAATCCATGCGTAAACATGACGTTTATTAACGTTTTTAACATTAAAAAAAATTACAAAAATTTATTTTTCGGAAAAAATGGAAAAAACCGATTCGTCGGAGCGAGGTGTCCAGCCCGTGCGGTAATTCCAGCAGGCGAATCGGACTTCCCGAAATTTTTCTAAGTCCCACGGTCGACACCAACTTTTTTAATAAGCGTTTTAAAATTATTTCAATGTTTAATCCATGCGTAAACATGACGTTTATTAACGTTTTTAACATTAAAAAAAATTACAAAAATTTATTTTTCGGAAAAAATGGAAAAAACCGATTCGTCGGAGCGAGGTGTCCAGCCCGTGCGGTAATTCCAGCAGGCGAATCGGACTTCCCGAAATTTTTCTAAGTCCCACGGTCGACACCAACTTTTTTAATAAGCGTTTTAAAATTATTTCAATGTTTAATCCATGCGTAAACATGACGTTTATTAACGTTTTTAACATTAAAAAAAATTACAAAAATTTATTTTTCGGAAAAAATGGAAAAAACCGATTCGTCGGAGCGAGGTGTCCAGCCCGTGCGGTAATTCCAGCAGGCGAATCGGACTTCCCGAAATTTTTCTAAGTCCCACGGTCGACACCAACTTTTTTAATAAGCGTTTTAAAATTATTTCAATGTTTAATCCATGCGTAAACATGACGTTTATTAACGTTTTTAACATTAAAAAAAATTACAAAAATTTATTTTTCGGAAAAAATGGAAAAAACCGATTCGTCGGAGCGAGGTGTCCAGCCCGTGCGGTAATTCCAGCAGGCGAATCGGACTTCCCGAAATTTTTCTAAGTCCCACGGTCGACACCAACTTTTTTAATAAGCGTTTTAAAATTATTTCAATGTTTAATCCATGCGTAAACATGACGTTTATTAACGTTTTTAACATTAAAAAAAATTACAAAAATTTATTTTTCGGAAAAAATGGAAAAAACCGATTCGTCGGAGCGAGGTGTCCAGCCCGTGCGGTAATTCCAGCAGGCGAATCGGACTTCCCGAAATTTTTCTAAGTCCCACGGTCGACACCAACTTTTTTAATAAGCGTTTTAAAATTATTTCAATGTTTAATCCATGCGTAAACATGACGTTTATTAACGTTTTTAACATTAAAAAAAATTACAAAAATTTATTTTTCGGAAAAAATGGAAAAAACCGATTCGTCGGAGCGAGGTGTCCAGCCCGTGCGGTAATTCCAGCAGGCGAATCGGACTTCCCGAAATTTTTCTAAGTCCCACGGTCGACACCAACTTTTTTAATAAGCGTTTTAAAATTATTTCAATGTTTAATCCATGCGTAAACATGACGTTTATTAACGTTTTTAACATTAAAAAAAATTACAAAAATTTATTTTTCGGAAAAAATGGAAAAAACCGATTCGTCGGAGCGAGGTGTCCAGCCCGTGCGGTAATTCCAGCAGGCGAATCGGACTTCCCGAAATTTTTCTAAGTCCCACGGTCGACACCAACTTTTTTAATAAGCGTTTTAAAATTATTTCAATGTTTAATCCATGCGTAAACATGACGTTTATTAACGTTTTTAACATTAAAAAAAATTACAAAAATTTATTTTTCGGAAAAAATGGAAAAAACCGATTCGTCGGAGCGAGGTGTCCAGCCCGTGCGGTAATTCCAGCAGGCGAATCGGACTTCCCGAAATTTTTCTAAGTCCCACGGTCGACACCAACTTTTTTAATAAGCGTTTTAAAATTATTTCAATGTTTAATCCATGCGTAAACATGACGTTTATTAACGTTTTTAACATTAAAAAAAATTACAAAAATTTATTTTTCGGAAAAAATGGAAAAAACCGATTCGTCGGAGCGAGGTGTCCAGCCCGTGCGGTAATTCCAGCAGGCGAATCGGACTTCCCGAAATTTTTCTAAGTCCCACGGTCGACACCAACTTTTTTAATAAGCGTTTTAAAATTATTTCAATGTTTAATCCATGCGTAAACATGACGTTTATTAACGTTTTTAACATTAAAAAAAATTACAAAAATTTATTTTTCGGAAAAAATGGAAAAAACCGATTCGTCGGAGCGAGGTGTCCAGCCCGTGCGGTAATTCCAGCAGGCGAATCGGACTTCCCGAAATTTTTCTAAGTCCCACGGTCGACACCAACTTTTTTAATAAGCGTTTTAAAATTATTTCAATGTTTAATCCATGCGTAAACATGACGTTTATTAACGTTTTTAACATTAAAAAAAATTACAAAAATTTATTTTTCGGAAAAAATGGAAAAAACCGATTCGTCGGAGCGAGGTGTCCAGCCCGTGCGGTAATTCCAGCAGGCGAATCGGACTTCCCGAAATTTTTCTAAGTCCCACGGTCGACACCAACTTTTTTAATAAGCGTTTTAAAATTATTTCAATGTTTAATCCATGCGTAAACATGACGTTTATTAACGTTTTTAACATTAAAAAAAATTACAAAAATTTATTTTTCGGAAAAAATGGAAAAAACCGATTCGTCGGAGCGAGGTGTCCAGCCCGTGCGGTAATTCCAGCAGGCGAATCGGACTTCCCGAAATTTTTCTAAGTCCCACGGTCGACACCAACTTTTTTAATAAGCGTTTTAAAATTATTTCAATGTTTAATCCATGCGTAAACATGACGTTTATTAACGTTTTTAACATTAAAAAAAATTACAAAAATTTATTTTTCGGAAAAAATGGAAAAAACCGATTCGTCGGAGCGAGGTGTCCAGCCCGTGCGGTAATTCCAGCAGGCGAATCGGACTTCCCGAAATTTTTCTAAGTCCCACGGTCGACACCAACTTTTTTAATAAGCGTTTTAAAATTATTTCAATGTTTAATCCATGCGTAAACATGACGTTTATTAACGTTTTTAACATTAAAAAAAATTACAAAAATTTATTTTTCGGAAAAAATGGAAAAAACCGATTCGTCGGAGCGAGGTGTCCAGCCCGTGCGGTAATTCCAGCAGGCGAATCGGACTTCCCGAAATTTTTCTAAGTCCCACGGTCGACACCAACTTTTTTAATAAGCGTTTTAAAATTATTTCAATGTTTAATCCATGCGTAAACATGACGTTTATTAACGTTTTTAACATTAAAAAAAATTACAAAAATTTATTTTTCGGAAAAAATGGAAAAAACCGATTCGTCGGAGCGAGGTGTCCAGCCCGTGCGGTAATTCCAGCAGGCGAATCGGACTTCCCGAAATTTTTCTAAGTCCCACGGTCGACACCAACTTTTTTAATAAGCGTTTTAAAATTATTTCAATGTTTAATCCATGCGTAAACATGACGTTTATTAACGTTTTTAACATTAAAAAAAATTACAAAAATTTATTTTTCGGAAAAAATGGAAAAAACCGATTCGTCGGAGCGAGGTGTCCAGCCCGTGCGGTAATTCCAGCAGGCGAATCGGACTTCCCGAAATTTTTCTAAGTCCCACGGTCGACACCAACTTTTTTAATAAGCGTTTTAAAATTATTTCAATGTTTAATCCATGCGTAAACATGACGTTTATTAACGTTTTTAACATTAAAAAAAATTACAAAAATTTATTTTTCGGAAAAAATGGAAAAAACCGATTCGTCGGAGCGAGGTGTCCAGCCCGTGCGGTAATTCCAGCAGGCGAATCGGACTTCCCGAAATTTTTCTAAGTCCCACGGTCGACACCAACTTTTTTAATAAGCGTTTTAAAATTATTTCAATGTTTAATCCATGCGTAAACATGACGTTTATTAACGTTTTTAACATTAAAAAAAATTACAAAAATTTATTTTTCGGAAAAAATGGAAAAAACCGATTCGTCGGAGCGAGGTGTCCAGCCCGTGCGGTAATTCCAGCAGGCGAATCGGACTTCCCGAAATTTTTCTAAGTCCCACGGTCGACACCAACTTTTTTAATAAGCGTTTTAAAATTATTTCAATGTTTAATCCATGCGTAAACATGACGTTTATTAACGTTTTTAACATTAAAAAAAATTACAAAAATTTATTTTTCGGAAAAAATGGAAAAAACCGATTCGTCGGAGCGAGGTGTCCAGCCCGTGCGGTAATTCCAGCAGGCGAATCGGACTTCCCGAAATTTTTCTAAGTCCCACGGTCGACACCAACTTTTTTAATAAGCGTTTTAAAATTATTTCAATGTTTAATCCATGCGTAAACATGACGTTTATTAACGTTTTTAACATTAAAAAAAATTACAAAAATTTATTTTTCGGAAAAAATGGAAAAAACCGATTCGTCGGAGCGAGGTGTCCAGCCCGTGCGGTAATTCCAGCAGGCGAATCGGACTTCCCGAAATTTTTCTAAGTCCCACGGTCGACACCAACTTTTTTAATAAGCGTTTTAAAATTATTTCAAATGGAAAAAAAAGAAAAAAAAAAAAAAAAAAAAAAAAAAAAAAAAAAAAAAAAAAAAAAAAAAAAAAAAAAAAAAAAAAAAAAGGAAAAAAACCGATTCGTCGGAGCGAGGTGTCCAGCCCGTGCGGTAATTCCAGCAGGCGAATCGGACTTCCCGAAATTTTTTCTAAGTCCCACGGTCGACACCAACTTTTTTAATAAGCGTTTTAAAATTATTTCAATGTTTAATCCATGCGTAAACATGACGTTTATTAACGTTTTTAACATTAAAAAAAATTACAAAAATTTATTTTTCGGAAAAAATGGAAAAAACCGATTCGTCGGAGCGAGGTGTCCAGCCCGTGCGGTAATTCCAGCAGGCGAATCGGACTTCCCGAAATTTTTCTAAGTCCCACGGTCGACACCAACTTTTTTAATAAGCGTTTTAAAATTATTTCAATGTTTAATCCATGCGTAAACATGACGTTTATTAACGTTTTTAACATTAAAAAAAATTACAAAAATTTATTTTTCGGAAAAAATGGAAAAAACCGATTCGTCGGAGCGAGGTGTCCAGCCCGTGCGGTAATTCCAGCAGGCGAATCGGACTTCCCGAAATTTTTCTAAGTCCCACGGTCGACACCAACTTTTTTAATAAGCGTTTTAAAATTATTTCAATGTTTAATCCATGCGTAAACATGACGTTTATTAACGTTTTTAACATTAAAAAAAATTACAAAAATTTATTTTTCGGAAAAAATGGAAAAAACCGATTCGTCGGAGCGAGGTGTCCAGCCCGTGCGGTAATTCCAGCAGGCGAATCGGACTTCCCGAAATTTTTCTAAGTCCCACGGTCGACACCAACTTTTTTAATAAGCGTTTTAAAATTATTTCAATGTTTAATCCATGCGTAAACATGACGTTTATTAACGTTTTTAACATTAAAAAAAATTACAAAAATTTATTTTTCGGAAAAAATGGAAAAAACCGATTCGTCGGAGCGAGGTGTCCAGCCCGTGCGGTAATTCCAGCAGGCGAATCGGACTTCCCGAAATTTTTCTAAGTCCCACGGTCGACACCAACTTTTTTAATAAGCGTTTTAAAATTATTTCAATGTTTAATCCATGCGTAAACATGACGTTTATTAACGTTTTTAACATTAAAAAAAATTACAAAAATTTATTTTTCGGAAAAAATGGAAAAAACCGATTCGTCGGAGCGAGGTGTCCAGCCCGTGCGGTAATTCCAGCAGGCGAATCGGACTTCCCGAAATTTTTCTAAGTCCCACGGTCGACACCAACTTTTTTAATAAGCGTTTTAAAATTATTTCAATGTTTAATCCATGCGTAAACATGACGTTTATTAACGTTTTTAACATTAAAAAAAATTACAAAAATTTATTTTTCGGAAAAAATGGAAAAAACCGATTCGTCGGAGCGAGGTGTCCAGCCCGTGCGGTAATTCCAGCAGGCGAATCGGACTTCCCGAAATTTTTCTAAGTCCCACGGTCGACACCAACTTTTTTAATAAGCGTTTTAAAATTATTTCAATGTTTAATCCATGCGTAAACATGACGTTTATTAACGTTTTTAACATTAAAAAAAATTACAAAAATTTATTTTTCGGAAAAAATGGAAAAAACCGATTCGTCGGAGCGAGGTGTCCAGCCCGTGCGGTAATTCCAGCAGGCGAATCGGACTTCCCGAAATTTTTCTAAGTCCCACGGTCGACACCAACTTTTTTAATAAGCGTTTTAAAATTATTTCAATGTTTAATCCATGCGTAAACATGACGTTTATTAACGTTTTTAACATTAAAAAAAATTACAAAAATTTATTTTTCGGAAAAAATGGAAAAAACCGATTCGTCGGAGCGAGGTGTCCAGCCCGTGCGGTAATTCCAGCAGGCGAATCGGACTTCCCGAAATTTTTCTAAGTCCCACGGTCGACACCAACTTTTTTAATAAGCGTTTTAAAATTATTTCAATGTTTAATCCATGCGTAAACATGACGTTTATTAACGTTTTTAACATTAAAAAAAATTACAAAAATTTATTTTTCGGAAAAAATGGAAAAAACCGATTCGTCGGAGCGAGGTGTCCAGCCCGTGCGGTAATTCCAGCAGGCGAATCGGACTTCCCGAAATTTTTCTAAGTCCCACGGTCGACACCAACTTTTTTAATAAGCGTTTTAAAATTATTTCAATGTTTAATCCATGCGTAAACATGACGTTTATTAACGTTTTTAACATTAAAAAAAATTACAAAAATTTATTTTTCGGAAAAAATGGAAAAAACCGATTCGTCGGAGCGAGGTGTCCAGCCCGTGCGGTAATTCCAGCAGGCGAATCGGACTTCCCGAAATTTTTCTAAGTCCCACGGTCGACACCAACTTTTTTAATAAGCGTTTTAAAATTATTTCAATGTTTAATCCATGCGTAAACATGACGTTTATTAACGTTTTTAACATTAAAAAAAATTACAAAAATTTATTTTTCGGAAAAAATGGAAAAAACCGATTCGTCGGAGCGAGGTGTCCAGCCCGTGCGGTAATTCCAGCAGGCGAATCGGACTTCCCGAAATTTTTCTAAGTCCCACGGTCGACACCAACTTTTTTAATAAGCGTTTTAAAATTATTTCAATGTTTAATCCATGCGTAAACATGACGTTTATTAACGTTTTTAACATTAAAAAAAATTACAAAAATTTATTTTTCGGAAAAAATGGAAAAAACCGATTCGTCGGAGCGAGGTGTCCAGCCCGTGCGGTAATTCCAGCAGGCGAATCGGACTTCCCGAAATTTTTCTAAGTCCCACGGTCGACACCAACTTTTTTAATAAGCGTTTTAAAATTATTTCAATGTTTAATCCATGCGTAAACATGACGTTTATTAACGTTTTTAACATTAAAAAAAATTACAAAAATTTATTTTTCGGAAAAAATGGAAAAAACCGATTCGTCGGAGCGAGGTGTCCAGCCCGTGCGGTAATTCCAGCAGGCGAATCGGACTTCCCGAAATTTTTCTAAGTCCCACGGTCGACACCAACTTTTTTAATAAGCGTTTTAAAATTATTTCAATGTTTAATCCATGCGTAAACATGACGTTTATTAACGTTTTTAACATTAAAAAAAATTACAAAAATTTATTTTTCGGAAAAAATGGAAAAAACCGATTCGTCGGAGCGAGGTGTCCAGCCCGTGCGGTAATTCCAGCAGGCGAATCGGACTTCCCGAAATTTTTCTAAGTCCCACGGTCGACACCAACTTTTTTAATAAGCGTTTTAAAATTATTTCAATGTTTAATCCATGCGTAAACATGACGTTTATTAACGTTTTTAACATTAAAAAAAATTACAAAAATTTATTTTTCGGAAAAAATGGAAAAAACCGATTCGTCGGAGCGAGGTGTCCAGCCCGTGCGGTAATTCCAGCAGGCGAATCGGACTTCCCGAAATTTTTCTAAGTCCCACGGTCGACACCAACTTTTTTAATAAGCGTTTTAAAATTATTTCAATGTTTAATCCATGCGTAAACATGACGTTTATTAACGTTTTTAACATTAAAAAAAATTACAAAAATTTATTTTTCGGAAAAAATGGAAAAAACCGATTCGTCGGAGCGAGGTGTCCAGCCCGTGCGGTAATTCCAGCAGGCGAATCGGACTTCCCGAAATTTTTCTAAGTCCCACGGTCGACACCAACTTTTTTAATAAGCGTTTTAAAATTATTTCAATGTTTAATCCATGCGTAAACATGACGTTTATTAACGTTTTTAACATTAAAAAAAATTACAAAAATTTATTTTTCGGAAAAAATGGAAAAAACCGATTCGTCGGAGCGAGGTGTCCAGCCCGTGCGGTAATTCCAGCAGGCGAATCGGACTTCCCGAAATTTTTCTAAGTCCCACGGTCGACACCAACTTTTTTAATAAGCGTTTTAAAATTATTTCAATGTTTAATCCATGCGTAAACATGACGTTTATTAACGTTTTTAACATTAAAAAAAATTACAAAAATTTATTTTTCGGAAAAAATGGAAAAAACCGATTCGTCGGAGCGAGGTGTCCAGCCCGTGCGGTAATTCCAGCAGGCGAATCGGACTTCCCGAAATTTTTCTAAGTCCCACGGTCGACACCAACTTTTTTAATAAGCGTTTTAAAATTATTTCAATGTTTAATCCATGCGTAAACATGACGTTTATTAACGTTTTTAACATTAAAAAAAATTACAAAAATTTATTTTTCGGAAAAAATGGAAAAAACCGATTCGTCGGAGCGAGGTGTCCAGCCCGTGCGGTAATTCCAGCAGGCGAATCGGACTTCCCGAAATTTTTCTAAGTCCCACGGTCGACACCAACTTTTTTAATAAGCGTTTTAAAATTATTTCAATGTTTAATCCATGCGTAAACATGACGTTTATTAACGTTTTTAACATTAAAAAAAATTACAAAAATTTATTTTTCGGAAAAAATGGAAAAAACCGATTCGTCGGAGCGAGGTGTCCAGCCCGTGCGGTAATTCCAGCAGGCGAATCGGACTTCCCGAAATTTTTCTAAGTCCCACGGTCGACACCAACTTTTTTAATAAGCGTTTTAAAATTATTTCAATGTTTAATCCATGCGTAAACATGACGTTTATTAACGTTTTTAACATTAAAAAAAATTACAAAAATTTATTTTTCGGAAAAAATGGAAAAAACCGATTCGTCGGAGCGAGGTGTCCAGCCCGTGCGGTAATTCCAGCAGGCGAATCGGACTTCCCGAAATTTTTCTAAGTCCCACGGTCGACACCAACTTTTTTAATAAGCGTTTTAAAATTATTTCAATGTTTAATCCATGCGTAAACATGACGTTTATTAACGTTTTTAACATTAAAAAAAATTACAAAAATTTATTTTTCGGAAAAAATGGAAAAAACCGATTCGTCGGAGCGAGGTGTCCAGCCCGTGCGGTAATTCCAGCAGGCGAATCGGACTTCCCGAAATTTTTCTAAGTCCCACGGTCGACACCAACTTTTTTAATAAGCGTTTTAAAATTATTTCAATGTTTAATCCATGCGTAAACATGACGTTTATTAACGTTTTTAACATTAAAAAAAATTACAAAAATTTATTTTTCGGAAAAAATGGAAAAAACCGATTCGTCGGAGCGAGGTGTCCAGCCCGTGCGGTAATTCCAGCAGGCGAATCGGACTTCCCGAAATTTTTCTAAGTCCCACGGTCGACACCAACTTTTTTAATAAGCGTTTTAAAATTATTTCAATGTTTAATCCATGCGTAAACATGACGTTTATTAACGTTTTTAACATTAAAAAAAATTACAAAAATTTATTTTTCGGAAAAAATGGAAAAAACCGATTCGTCGGAGCGAGGTGTCCAGCCCGTGCGGTAATTCCAGCAGGCGAATCGGACTTCCCGAAATTTTTCTAAGTCCCACGGTCGACACCAACTTTTTTAATAAGCGTTTTAAAATTATTTCAATGTTTAATCCATGCGTAAACATGACGTTTATTAACGTTTTTAACATTAAAAAAAATTACAAAAATTTATTTTTCGGAAAAAATGGAAAAAACCGATTCGTCGGAGCGAGGTGTCCAGCCCGTGCGGTAATTCCAGCAGGCGAATCGGACTTCCCGAAATTTTTCTAAGTCCCACGGTCGACACCAACTTTTTTAATAAGCGTTTTAAAATTATTTCAATGTTTAATCCATGCGTAAACATGACGTTTATTAACGTTTTTAACATTAAAAAAAATTACAAAAATTTATTTTTCGGAAAAAATGGAAAAAACCGATTCGTCGGAGCGAGGTGTCCAGCCCGTGCGGTAATTCCAGCAGGCGAATCGGACTTCCCGAAATTTTTCTAAGTCCCACGGTCGACACCAACTTTTTTAATAAGCGTTTTAAAATTATTTCAATGTTTAATCCATGCGTAAACATGACGTTTATTAACGTTTTTAACATTAAAAAAAATTACAAAAATTTATTTTTCGGAAAAAATGGAAAAAACCGATTCGTCGGAGCGAGGTGTCCAGCCCGTGCGGTAATTCCAGCAGGCGAATCGGACTTCCCGAAATTTTTCTAAGTCCCACGGTCGACACCAACTTTTTTAATAAGCGTTTTAAAATTATTTCAATGTTTAATCCATGCGTAAACATGACGTTTATTAACGTTTTTAACATTAAAAAAAATTACAAAAATTTATTTTTCGGAAAAAATGGAAAAAACCGATTCGTCGGAGCGAGGTGTCCAGCCCGTGCGGTAATTCCAGCAGGCGAATCGGACTTCCCGAAATTTTTCTAAGTCCCACGGTCGACACCAACTTTTTTAATAAGCGTTTTAAAATTATTTCAATGTTTAATCCATGCGTAAACATGACGTTTATTAACGTTTTTAACATTAAAAAAAATTACAAAAATTTATTTTTCGGAAAAAATGGAAAAAACCGATTCGTCGGAGCGAGGTGTCCAGCCCGTGCGGTAATTCCAGCAGGCGAATCGGACTTCCCGAAATTTTTCTAAGTCCCACGGTCGACACCAACTTTTTTAATAAGCGTTTTAAAATTATTTCAATGTTTAATCCATGCGTAAACATGACGTTTATTAACGTTTTTAACATTAAAAAAAATTACAAAAATTTATTTTTCGGAAAAAATGGAAAAAACCGATTCGTCGGAGCGAGGTGTCCAGCCCGTGCGGTAATTCCAGCAGGCGAATCGGACTTCCCGAAATTTTTCTAAGTCCCACGGTCGACACCAACTTTTTTAATAAGCGTTTTAAAATTATTTCAATGTTTAATCCATGCGTAAACATGACGTTTATTAACGTTTTTAACATTAAAAAAAATTACAAAAATTTATTTTTCGGAAAAAATGGAAAAAACCGATTCGTCGGAGCGAGGTGTCCAGCCCGTGCGGTAATTCCAGCAGGCGAATCGGACTTCCCGAAATTTTTCTAAGTCCCACGGTCGACACCAACTTTTTTAATAAGCGTTTTAAAATTATTTCAATGTTTAATCCATGCGTAAACATGACGTTTATTAACGTTTTTAACATTAAAAAAAATTACAAAAATTTATTTTTCGGAAAAAATGGAAAAAACCGATTCGTCGGAGCGAGGTGTCCAGCCCGTGCGGTAATTCCAGCAGGCGAATCGGACTTCCCGAAATTTTTCTAAGTCCCACGGTCGACACCAACTTTTTTAATAAGCGTTTTAAAATTATTTCAATGTTTAATCCATGCGTAAACATGACGTTTATTAACGTTTTTAACATTAAAAAAAATTACAAAAATTTATTTTTCGGAAAAAATGGAAAAAACCGATTCGTCGGAGCGAGGTGTCCAGCCCGTGCGGTAATTCCAGCAGGCGAATCGGACTTCCCGAAATTTTTCTAAGTCCCACGGTCGACACCAACTTTTTTAATAAGCGTTTTAAAATTATTTCAATGTTTAATCCATGCGTAAACATGACGTTTATTAACGTTTTTAACATTAAAAAAAATTACAAAAATTTATTTTTCGGAAAAAATGGAAAAAACCGATTCGTCGGAGCGAGGTGTCCAGCCCGTGCGGTAATTCCAGCAGGCGAATCGGACTTCCCGAAATTTTTCTAAGTCCCACGGTCGACACCAACTTTTTTAATAAGCGTTTTAAAATTATTT
This sequence comes from Nomia melanderi, assembly GCF_051020985.1. NCBI lineage: Eukaryota > Metazoa > Arthropoda > Insecta > Hymenoptera > Halictidae > Nomia > Nomia melanderi. The sequence continues at coordinate 6,407 of NW_027475347.1, read as the reverse complement.
CAATGTTTAATCCATGCGTAAACATGACGTTTATTAACGTTTTTAACATTAAAAAAAATTACAAAAATTTATTTTTCGGAAAAAATGGAAAAAACCGATTCGTCGGAGCGAGGTGTCCAGCCCGTGCGGTAATTCCAGCAGGCGAATCGGACTTCCCGAAATTTTTCTAAGTCCCACGGTCGACACCAACTTTTTTAATAAGCGTTTTAAAATTATTTCAATGTTTAATCCATGCGTAAACATGACGTTTATTAACGTTTTTAACATTAAAAAAAATTACAAAAATTTATTTTTCGGAAAAAATGGAAAAAACCGATTCGTCGGAGCGAGGTGTCCAGCCCGTGCGGTAATTCCAGCAGGCGAATCGGACTTCCCGAAATTTTTCTAAGTCCCACGGTCGACACCAACTTTTTTAATAAGCGTTTTAAAATTATTTCAATGTTTAATCCATGCGTAAACATGACGTTTATTAACGTTTTTAACATTAAAAAAAATTACAAAAATTTATTTTTCGGAAAAAATGGAAAAAACCGATTCGTCGGAGCGAGGTGTCCAGCCCGTGCGGTAATTCCAGCAGGCGAATCGGACTTCCCGAAATTTTTCTAAGTCCCACGGTCGACACCAACTTTTTTAATAAGCGTTTTAAAATTATTTCAATGTTTAATCCATGCGTAAACATGACGTTTATTAACGTTTTTAACATTAAAAAAAATTACAAAAATTTATTTTTCGGAAAAAATGGAAAAAACCGATTCGTCGGAGCGAGGTGTCCAGCCCGTGCGGTAATTCCAGCAGGCGAATCGGACTTCCCGAAATTTTTCTAAGTCCCACGGTCGACACCAACTTTTTTAATAAGCGTTTTAAAATTATTTCAATGTTTAATCCATGCGTAAACATGACGTTTATTAACGTTTTTAACATTAAAAAAAATTACAAAAATTTATTTTTCGGAAAAAATGGAAAAAACCGATTCGTCGGAGCGAGGTGTCCAGCCCGTGCGGTAATTCCAGCAGGCGAATCGGACTTCCCGAAATTTTTCTAAGTCCCACGGTCGACACCAACTTTTTTAATAAGCGTTTTAAAATTATTTCAATGTTTAATCCATGCGTAAACATGACGTTTATTAACGTTTTTAACATTAAAAAAAATTACAAAAATTTATTTTTCGGAAAAAATGGAAAAAACCGATTCGTCGGAGCGAGGTGTCCAGCCCGTGCGGTAATTCCAGCAGGCGAATCGGACTTCCCGAAATTTTTCTAAGTCCCACGGTCGACACCAACTTTTTTAATAAGCGTTTTAAAATTATTTCAATGTTTAATCCATGCGTAAACATGACGTTTATTAACGTTTTTAACATTAAAAAAAATTACAAAAATTTATTTTTCGGAAAAAATGGAAAAAACCGATTCGTCGGAGCGAGGTGTCCAGCCCGTGCGGTAATTCCAGCAGGCGAATCGGACTTCCCGAAATTTTTCTAAGTCCCACGGTCGACACCAACTTTTTTAATAAGCGTTTTAAAATTATTTCAATGTTTAATCCATGCGTAAACATGACGTTTATTAACGTTTTTAACATTAAAAAAAATTACAAAAATTTATTTTTCGGAAAAAATGGAAAAAACCGATTCGTCGGAGCGAGGTGTCCAGCCCGTGCGGTAATTCCAGCAGGCGAATCGGACTTCCCGAAATTTTTCTAAGTCCCACGGTCGACACCAACTTTTTTAATAAGCGTTTTAAAATTATTTCAATGTTTAATCCATGCGTAAACATGACGTTTATTAACGTTTTTAACATTAAAAAAAATTACAAAAATTTATTTTTCGGAAAAAATGGAAAAAACCGATTCGTCGGAGCGAGGTGTCCAGCCCGTGCGGTAATTCCAGCAGGCGAATCGGACTTCCCGAAATTTTTCTAAGTCCCACGGTCGACACCAACTTTTTTAATAAGCGTTTTAAAATTATTTCAATGTTTAATCCATGCGTAAACATGACGTTTATTAACGTTTTTAACATTAAAAAAAATTACAAAAATTTATTTTTCGGAAAAAATGGAAAAAACCGATTCGTCGGAGCGAGGTGTCCAGCCCGTGCGGTAATTCCAGCAGGCGAATCGGACTTCCCGAAATTTTTCTAAGTCCCACGGTCGACACCAACTTTTTTAATAAGCGTTTTAAAATTATTTCAATGTTTAATCCATGCGTAAACATGACGTTTATTAACGTTTTTAACATTAAAAAAAATTACAAAAATTTATTTTTCGGAAAAAATGGAAAAAACCGATTCGTCGGAGCGAGGTGTCCAGCCCGTGCGGTAATTCCAGCAGGCGAATCGGACTTCCCGAAATTTTTCTAAGTCCCACGGTCGACACCAACTTTTTTAATAAGCGTTTTAAAATTATTTCAATGTTTAATCCATGCGTAAACATGAAGTTTATTAACGTTTTTAACATTAAAAAAAATTACAAAAATTTATTTTTCGGAAAAAATGGAAAAAACCGATTCGTCGGAGCGAGGTGTCCAGCCCGTGCGGTAATTCCAGCAGGCGAATCGGACTTCCCGAAATTTTTCTAAGTCCCACGGTCGACACCAACTTTTTTAATAAGCGTTTTAAAATTATTTCAATGTTTAATCCATGCGTAAACATGACGTTTATTAACGTTTTTAACATTAAAAAAAATTACAAAAATTTATTTTTCGGAAAAAATGGAAAAAACCGATTCGTCGGAGCGAGGTGTCCAGCCCGTGCGGTAATTCCAGCAGGCGAATCGGACTTCCCGAAATTTTTCTAAGTCCCACGGTCGACACCAACTTTTTTAATAAGCGTTTTAAAATTATTTCAATGTTTAATCCATGCGTAAACATGAAGTTTATTAACGTTTTTGACATTAAAAAAAATTACAAAAATTTATTTTTCGGAAAAAATGGAAAAAACCGATTCGTCGGAGCGAGCTGTCCAGGCCGTGCGGTAATGCCAGCAGGCGATCCGGGGTACTCGAAATTTTTCTAAGTCCCGACGGTCAAGAGTAAACTTTTTCATCACATATTTCAAAATTTTTTTAATGTTTAATCCACGCATAAAAACGCAGTTTATTAACGTTTTTAACGTTGAGAAAATTGACAAAAATTTTTTTTTCACTGAAAATGGAAAAAATGTATCGGTCGATGCGGGCTGTCCAGGCCGTGCGGTAATTCCAGCAGGCGATCCGGGGTACTCGAAATTTTTCTAAGTCCCGACGGTCAAGAGTAAACTTTTTCATCACATATTTCAAAATTTTTTTAATGTTTAATCCACGCATAAAAACGCAGTTTATTAACGTTTTTAACGTTGAGAAAATTGACAAAAATTTTTTTTTCACTGAAAATGGAAAAAATGTATCGGTCGATGCGGGCTGTCCAGGCCGTGCGGTAATTCCAGCCTGCGATCCGAGGTACTCGAAATTTTTCTAAGTCCGAACGGTCAAGAGTAAACTTTTTCATCACATATTTCAAAATTTTTTCAATGTTTAATCCACGCATAAAAACGCAGTTTATTAACGTTTTTAACGTTGAGAAAATTGACAAAAATTTTTTTTTCACTGAAAATGGAAAAAATGTATCGGTCGATGCGGGCTGTCCAGGCCGTGCGGTAATTCCAGCCGGCGATCCGAGGTACTCGAAATTTTTCTAAGTCCGAACGGTCAAGAGTAAACTTTTTCATCACATATTTCAAAATTTTTTCAATGTTTAATCCACGCATAAAAACGCAGTTTATTAACGTTTTTAACGTTGAGAAGATTGACAAAAATTTTTTTTTCACTGAAAATGGAAAAAATGTATCGGTCGATGCGGGCTGTCCAGGCCGTGCGGTAATTCCAGCCGGCGATCCGAGGTACTCGAAATTTTTCTAAGTCCGAACGGTCAAGAATAAACT
>NW_027475346.1:0-69327 GCF_051020985.1 Nomia melanderi | reverse complement strand
TAAAACTATATAAAACTAATAAAACTATATAAAACTATATAAAACCCTATAAAACTATATAAAACTATATAAAACTATATAAAACTAACAAAACTGTATAAAACTATGTAAAACTATATAAAACTATATAAAACTATATAAAACAAATAAAACTATATAAAACTATATAAAACTATATAAAACTAACAAAACTATATAAAACTATATAAAACTAATAAAACTATATAAAACTATATAAAACTATATAAAACTATATAAAACCCTATAAAACTATATAAAACTATATAAAACTAACAAAACTATATAAAACTATGTAAAACTACATAAAACTGTATAAAACTATATAAAGCTATATAAAGCTATATAAAACTCTATAAAACTAATAAAACTATATAATACTATATAAAACTATATAAAACTATAAAACTATATAAAACTAATGAAACTACATAAAACTATATAAAACTATATAAAACTATATAAAGCTATATAAAACTATATAAAACTATATAAAACTATATAAAACTATATAAAACAAATAAAATTATATAAAACTATATAAAACTATATAAAACTATATAAAACTATATAAAACTAATAAAACTATATAAAACTATATAAAACTCTATAAAACTATGTGAAACTATATAAAACTATATGAAACTATATAAAACTCCATAAAACTCCATAATAGTATAGAAAACTATATAATACTAAATAAAACTATATAAAACCATATAAAACTATACAAAACTAACAAAACTATACAAAACTATGTAAAAGTACATAAAACTAACAAAACTATATCAAACTATATAAAACTAACAATACTATATAAAACTATATAAAACTATATAAAACTATATAAAGCAAATAAAACTACATAAAACTATATAAAAGTATATAAAACTAACAAAACTCTATAAAACTACATAAATCTATATAAAACTACATAAAACTATATAAAACTAAATAAAACTAACAAGACTATATAAAGCTATATAAAACTATGTCAAACTAATAAAACTATTTAAAACTATATAAAACTATATTAAACTCTATAAAACTATATAAAACTATATAAAACTAACAAAACTATATAAAACTAATAAAACTATATAAAGCTATGTAAAACTAACAATACTATATAAAACTATATAAAACTATATAAAACTATATAAAACAAATAAAACTATATAAAACTATATAAAACTATATAAAACTATATATAACTATATAAAACTATATGAAACAAATAAAACTATATAAAGCTATGAAAAACTCTATAAAACTATATACAACTATATAAAACTACTAAAACTATATAGAACTATATAAAACTATATAAAAGTATATAAAACTATATAAAACTAACAAAACTATATAAAGCTATATAAAACTATATAAAACTATATAAAACTGTATGAAACTATATAAAACTATATAAAACTAACAAAACTATATAAAGGTATATAAAACTATATAAAACTATATAAAACTGTATGAAACTATATAAAACTATATAAAACTATATAAAAGTATATAAAACTATATATAACTATATAAAACTATATAAAACTATACAAAACTATATAAAACTATATAAAACTAACAAAACTATATAAAACTATGCAAAACTATTTAAAACTATATAGAACTGTATAAAACAAATAAAACTATATAAAACTATATAAAACTCCACAAAACTTCATAATAGTATATAAAACTGTATAAAACTATATAAAACTCTATAAAACTATATAAAACTACATAAAACTAACAAAACTATATAAAACTATGTAAAACTATATAAAACTATATGAAACTATATAAAACTCCATAAAACTCCATAATAGTATAGAAAACTATATAATACTAAATAAAACTATATAAAACCATATAAAACTATACAAAACTAACAAAACTATACAAAACTATGTAAAAGTACATAAAACTAACAAAACTATATCAAACTATATAAAACTAACAATACTATATAAAACTATATAAAACTATATAAAACTATATAAAAGTATATAAAACTAACAAAACTCTATAAAACTATCTAAATCTATATAAAACTACATAAAACTATATAAAACTAAATAAAACTAACAAGACTATATAAAGCTATATAAAACTATGTAAAACTAATAAAACTATTTAAAACTATATAAAACTATATTAAACTCTAAAAAACTATATAAAACTATATAAAACTAACAAAACTATATAAAACTATGTAAAACTATATAAAACTATATAAAACTATATAAAACTATATAAAACTATATAAAGCTATATAATACTATATAAAACTAATAAAACTATATAAAACTATATAAAACTTCATAAAACTATATAAAAATAACATAACTGTATAAAACTAAGTAAAAGTATATAAAACTATATAAAACTATCTAAAACTATATAAAACTATATAAAACTATATAAAACTATATAAAACTAATAAAACTATATAAAGCTATGTAAAACTAACAATACTATATAAAACTATATAAAACTATATAAAACTATATAAAACAAATAAAACTATATAAAACTATATAAAACTATATAAAACTAACAAATCTCTATAAAACTATATAAATCTATATAAAACTACATAAAACTGTATAAAACTATATAAAAAAACAAAACCATATAAAGCTATATAAACCTATATAAAACTAATAAAACTATATAAAACTATATAAAACTATAAAACTATATAAAACTCTATAAAACTATATAAAACTATATAAAACTAACAAAACTATATAAAACTATGTAAAACTATATAAAACTATATAAAACTATATAAAACTATATAAAAATATATAAAGCTATATAAAACTATATAAAACTAATAAAACTATATAAAACTATATAAAACTATATAAAAATAACAAAACTGTATAAAACTAAGTAAAACTATATAAAACTATATAAAACTATATAAAACTATACAAAAATATATAAAACTAATAAAACTATATAAAGCTATGTAAAACTCTATAAAACTATATACAACTATATATAACTAACAAAACTATATAAAACTATATAAAACTATATAAAACTATGTAAAACTATATAAAACTATATAAAACTATATGAAACTATATAAAACTCCATAAAACTCCATAATAGTATATAAAACTATATAAAACTATATAAAACAATATAAAACCATATAAAACTATACAAAACTAACAAAACTATACAAAACTATGTAAAAGCACATAAAACTAACAAAACTATATAAAACTATATAAAACTAACAAAATCATATAAAGCTATATAAAACTATATAAAACTAATAAAACTATATAAAACTATATAAAACTATATAAAACTATATAAAACTATATAAAACTCTATAAAACTATATAAAACTATATAAAACTAACAAAACTATATAAAGCTATGTAAAACTATATAAAACTATAGAAAACTATATAAAACTATATAAAACTATATAAAGCTATATAAAACAATATAAAACTAATAAAACTATATAAAACTATATAAAACTATATAAAACTATATAAAAATAACAAAACTGTATAAAACTAAGTAAAACAATATAAAACTATATAAAACTATATAAAACTATATATAACTATATAAAACTATATGAAACAAATAAAACTATATAAAGCTATGAAAAACTCTATAAAACTATATACAAATATATAAAACTAATAAAACTATATAGAACTATATAAAACTATATAAAAGTATATAAAACTATATAAAACTAACAAAACTATATAAAGCTATATAAAACTATATAAAACAATATAAAACTATATAAAGCTCCATAAAACTCCATAAAACTATATAAAACTATATAAAACTGTATGAAACTATATAAAACTATATAAAACTATATAAAAGTATATAAAACTATATATAACTATATAAAACTATATAAAACTATACAAAACTATATAAAACTATATAAAACTAACAAAACTATATAAAACTATGTAAAACTATTTAAAACTATATAGAACTGTATAAAACAAATAAAACTATATAAAACTATATAAAACTATATAAAACTAACAAAACTATATAAAACTATATAAAACTAATAAAACTATATAAAACTATATAAAACCCTATAAAACTATATAAAACTATATAAAACTATATAAAACTAACAAAACTGTATAAAACTATGTAAAACTATATAAAACTATATAAAACTATATAAAACAAATAAAACTATATAAAACTATATAAAACTATATAAAACTAACAAAACTATATAAAACTATATAAAACTAATAAAACTATATAAAACTATACAAAACTATATAAAACTATATAAAACCCTATAAAACTATATAAAACTATATAAAACTAACAAAACTATATAAAACTATGTAAAACTACATAAAACTGTATAAAACTATATAAAGCTATATAAAGCTATATAAAACTCTATAAAACTAATAAAACTATATAATACTATATAAAACTATATAAAACTATAAAACTATATAAAACTAATGAAACTACATAAAACTATATAAAACTATATAAAACTATATAAAGCTATATAAAACTATATAAAACTATATAAAACTATATAAAACTATATAAAACAAATAAAATTATATAAAACTATATAAAACTATATAAAACTATATAAAACTATATAAAACTAATAAAACTATATAAAACTATATAAAACTATATAAAACTCTATAAAACTATGTGAAACTATATAAAACTATATAAAACTATATAAAACTATATAAAGCTATATAAAACTATATAAAACTAATAAAACTATATAAAACTATATAAAACTATATAAAAGTATATAAAACTAACAAAACTCTATAAAACTATATAAATCTATATAAAACTACATAAAACTATATAAAACTAAATAAAACTAACAAGACTATATAAAGCTATATAAAACTATGTAAAACTAATAAAACTATTTAAAACTATATAAAACTATATTAAACTCTATAAAACTATATAAAACTATATAAAACTAACAAAACTATATAAAACTATGTAAAACTATATAAAACTATATAAAACTATATAAAACTATATAAAACTATATAAAGCTATATAATACTATATAAAACTAATAAAACTATATAAAACTATATAAAACTTCATAAAACTATATAAAAATAACATAACTGTATAAAACTAAGTAAAAGTATATAAAACTATATAAAACTATATAAAACTATATAAAACTATATAAAACTATATAAAACTAATAAAACTATATAAAGCTATGTAAAACTAACAATACTATATAAAACTATATAAAACTATATAAAACTATATAAAACTAACAAAACTCTATAAAACTATATAAATCTATATAAAACTACATAAAACTGTATAAAACTATATAAAAAAACAAAACCATATAAAGCTATATAAACCTATATAAAACTAATAAAACTATATAAAAACTATATAAAACTATATAAAACTATATAAAACTATATAAAACTCTATAAAACTATATAAAACTATATAAAACTAACAAAACTATATAAAGCTATGTAAAACTATATAAAACTATAGAAAACTATATAAAACTATATAAAACTATATAAAGCTATATAAAACAATATAAAACTAATAAAACTATATAAAACTATATAAAACTATATAAAACTATATAAAAATAACAAAACTGTATAAAACTAAGTAAAACAATATAAAACTATATAAAACTATATAAAACTATATATAACTATATAAAACTATATGAAACAAATAAAACTATATAAAGCTATGAAAAACTCTATAAAACTATATACAAATATATAAAACTAATAAAACTATATAGAACTATATAAAACTATATAAAAGTATATAAAACTATATAAAACTAACAAAACTATATAAAGCTATATAAAACTATATAAAACAATATAAAACTATATAAAGCTCCATAAAACTCCATAAAACTATATAAAACTATATAAAACTGTATGAAACTATATAAAACTATATAAAACTATATAAAAGTATATAAAACTATATATAACTATATAAAACTATATAAAACTATACAAAACTATATAAAACTATATAAAACTAACAAAACTATATAAAACTATGTAAAACTATTTAAAACTATATAGAACTGTATGAAACAAATAAAACTATATAAAACTATATAAAACTATATAAAACTAACAAAACTATATAAAACTATATAAAACTAATAAAACTATATAAAACTATATAAAACCCTATAAAACTATATAAAACTATATAAAACTATATAAAACTAACAAAACTATATAAAACTATGTAAAACTATATAAAACTATATAAAACTATATAAAACAAATAAAACTATATAAAACTATATAAAACTATATAAAACTAACAAAACTATATAAAACTATATAAAACTAATAAAACTATATAAAACTATATAAAACTATATAAAACTATATAAAACCCTATAAAACTATATAAAACTATATAAAACTAACAAAACTATATAAAACTATGTAAAACTACATAAAACTGTATAAAACTATATAAAGCTATATAAAGCTATATAAAACTCTATAAAACTAATAAAACTATATAATACTATATAAAACTATATAAAACTATAAAACTATATAAAACTAATGAAACTACATAAAACTATATAAAACTATATAAAACTATATAAAGCTATATAAAACTATATAAAACTATATAAAACTATATAAAACTATATAAAACAAATAAAATTATATAAAACTATATAAAACTATATAAAACTATATAAAACTATATAAAACTAATAAAACTATATAAAACTATATAAAACTATATAAAACTCTATAAAACTATGTGAAACTATATAAAACTATATAAAACTATATAAAACTATATAAAGCTATATAAAACTATATAAAACTAATAAAACTATATAAAACTATATAAAACTATATAAAAGTATATAAAACTAACAAAACTCTATAAAACTATATAAATCTATATAAAACTACATAAAACTATATAAAACTAAATAAAACTAACAAGACTATATAAAGCTATATAAAACTATGTAAAACTAATAAAACTATTTAAAACTATATAAAACTATATTAAACTCTATAAAACTATATAAAACTATATAAAACTAACAAAACTATATAAAACTATGTAAAACTATATAAAACTATATAAAACTATATAAAACTATATAAAACTATATAAAGCTATATAATACTATATAAAACTAATAAAACTATATAAAACTATATAAAACTCTATAAAACTATGTGAAACTATATAAAACTATATAAAACTATATAAAACTATATAAAGCTATATAAAACTATATAAAACTAATAAAACTATATAAAACTATATAAAACTATATAAAAGTATATAAAACTAACAAAACTCTATAAAACTATATAAATCTATATAAAACTACATAAAACTATATAAAACTAAATAAAACTAACAAGACAATATAAAGCTATATAAAACTATGTAAAACTAATAAAACTATATAAAACTATATAAAACTATAAAAGTATATAAAACTCTATAAAACTATATAAAACTATATAAAACTAACAAAACTATATAAAACTATGTAAAACTATATAAAACTATATAAAACTATATAAAACTATATAAAAATATATAAAGCTATATAAAACTATATAAAACTAATAAAACTATATAAAACTATATAAAACTATATAAAACTATATAAAAATAACAAAACTGTATAAAACTAAGTAAAACTATATAAAACTATATAAAACTATATAAAACTATACAAAAATATATAAAACTAATAAAACTATATAAAGCTATGTAAAACTCTATAAAACTATATACAACTATATATAACTAACAAAACTATATAAAACTATATAAAACTATATAAAACAATATAAAACCATATAAAACTATACAAAACTAACAAAACTATACAAAACTATGTAAAAGCACATAAAACTAACAAAACTATATAAAACTATATAAAACTAACAAAATCATATAAAGCTATATAAAACTATATAAAACTAATAAAACTATATAAAACTATATAAAACTATATAAAACTATATAAAACTATATAAAACTCTATAAAACTATATAAAACTATATAAAACTAACAAAACTATATAAAGCTATGTAAAACTATATAAAACTATAGAAAACTATATAAAACTATATAAAACTATATAAAGCTATATAAAACAATATAAAACTAATAAAACTATATAAAACTACTAAAACTATATAAAACCAATAAAACTACATAAAACTACTAAAACTATATAAAACTATATAAAACTATGTAAATCTATATAAGATGTGTATAATGCATGTGAAAAGGAGAAGTGCAATATAAAACAATATAATAGAATATAAAACAATATAGATCAAGGTCTTGGTTAGGTCTTGGTTAGGTCTTGGTTAGGTCTTGGTTAGGTCTTGGTTAGGTCTTGGTTAGGTCTTGGTTAGGTCTTGGTTAGGTCTTGGTTAGGTCTTGGTTAGGTCTTGGTTAGGTCTTGGTTAGGTCTTGGTTAGGTCGGGGGCCTGAGGGAAGTAGGGCTCATCCAATTGCGATCTCGATCCTCTTGGATGGGTTCTGCTTCCTGAAACTCCTCTCACTCCACCTCCTCGTGGTGGTCCCTGGGTACTTCCCCCTTCTGGGGATGCCAACGGGGTGAGGGGTCTCCAGAGGAAGTAGCTTCGATGATGCGTCAGGCTGTACTGGCTCAGGCTCAGCCATGCCAGGGTGGCTGACGCGGAGGGGTGAAACCACCTCTGGAGGGGACGGGGTTCTTTTTATACCAACTATGGCGAAAACTTAAACTAAACATGAATAGACAAACACAAGGAAATAAGTTTACGGTGCAGGGGGTCGGATCCCCCAGTACCGGCGCGGATAGGAGATCTCGACCGGGCTCCGCCGCGTCGTTATCATACGACCGGGGATCGTCAGGGGTGGGCCGCTGCGCCCCTGGCGATGCACATGCAAGCAGTGTGCCAATCGACGTGCCGGGAACGTCAGCCCGGGCTGACAACCCCACCGATACGCGCCGCGTAACGCGATCTTCCACGCGGCTGAGGGAGGGACCGGTCTCCCTCAGAGAAATAACGCACGCCATGTCGCCCACGTCGTCGTACGACAGGGACATGGCGAGTCTCCTGGGTGGCTGCGATTCGAGGCGGAGTTCGTTTAGCGCCGCCTCGGTCGCCTCGGTGGGGTCATCCGTGTCAACGGATAGGGTGCGAAAGCGGGCGTCTGGGGATACCACCTCCGGAGAAGATGGCGATAGCCCGTCATCTATCCGGGGCGGGGCCTCGCGAGTCAAGCCCGCGACAAAGCGACCTCGGCCAACGGACACCGCGACCGAGGATGCGATGAGGGCCGAGATGAGAGCCATGGCTACGGCCGACCTCGCGGCCCGACACGCAGAGATGCAGGCCGTTATCATCCGGGCTACGGAGGTTTCGCGCAACCTAAAAGGGACGATTGTGCGCGATATAAGGACGGCCAGTATGGGAGCAGCACTCGCAGCTGAGGAGCTCCACGTGCGAAGCATCGGCGGACCGGACATGACGCGTGTTATGGCCGAAAACGCACGGCTCGCGGCGCGAAATAAGGAGTTGGAGGCTTCGTATAGAAGCCTCCAGATGACGGTGGATCGCATCACGTCTCGGCCGACGACAGCAGCGACGAGCAGGGTGAGTCATCCACCTACAACCGTGGCGTTGCGGCGGTCCACCGCCGAAGTGGAACGAACCGCGGGTACCCTCGTTACCGCAAACGAGGGACCGTGGCGGTCCCCTAAGATCCCCGTGGAGGGTGGGAATCGCGATGCCTTGGAGAGGCGCATCGCGCGGTTGGAGCGTCTCCTCACTAGGGCCACGGAGGCGGGTAGAGTCGACCGTATGCCGCCTCCCAATACTCCCCCTCCACGGGGAAAGGGAAGACCAGCGCCTCCGAGACGCCAGATGTTTACATCTGGCGCCTCGGACAGTGATAGCGTGGCACCGCGTGCGGGGGTGCGGCACAGGGCCGTGGAACCCCGCAAGACTTCGGAGGGAGCCACCCGTACTCGCGACGGGCGGACTTATAGTTCTGTTTTGGCGGGGAGAGGGGCGCAGGGGAGGTGCCTCCCAGCGCCTCCTCCCCCACCCGTAAAGAGCAAGACCGGCGACTGGGTGGAGGTCGTCGGTCGGAAGAGGAGGCGGATGCGCCTCGAGAGGGATCGCCCCGCCCCTTCTGGACGGGTCCCCTCGAGGGCTGCTCCGAGGACGGCCCCGGCGACAGCCTCGCGTCCGCCTCCTCTTCGGGAGGGAACCCGGGCGATGCCCGCAATCGGAGCACGGCAGAAACCGGCAGCCCGGTTAGCGAGGCCCCCCCGAACGGCGGCGATCACGATCACTATCGCACCGGGGGCGGAGACGACCTACGAGCAGGTCCTCACAAAGGCTCGGCAGGAGATAAATCTCCAAGATTTAGGAATCGAGGACGGTCGGCTCCGCCCGAAGCGCGCCGCGACGGGGGGCCTCATTTTTGAGGTCGCTGGTGGCGACGGTAGAGAGAAGGCGAAGGCCCTGGCCGAGAAATTGACCGGGCTATACGACCAGTCAGGGCCGGTGAAAATTGGGCTGCCGGTCAAATACGGCGAGCTCCGGGTTGCGGGGTTGGACGACTCCGTGCGGCCCGCGGACATCGTGGCGGCCGTAGCGCGCGTGGGAGGATGCAGCGCGGACGAGGTGCGCGTGGGGGAGATTCGCTCCCCCCCGCGTAGCCTCGGCTCCGCTTGGGTCAGGTGTCCCCTCTCGGCGGCCCGCAAGGTCGCCGAGGGCGGGCGCCTCCAGGTGGGGTGGTCCGCGGCCTCGGTTAGGCCACTAGAGACCCGGCCGCTGCAGTGCTACCGCTGCCTCGCGTTTGGTCACGTGAGGTTGCGGTGCACTGCCGCGGCTGATAGGGGCAACCTATGTTTTAGATGTGGCTCCGCGGACCATCGCGCGGTGTCCTGTAAGGAGGCACCTACGTGTCTCCTCTGTAAGGACAGGGGTCTTGAGGCCGGCCACCGAATGGGTGGGCCGGCGTGTGCGGCCGCACACGGCACGGGCAAGTCCCGGTCCGCGCAGCGGCGGCGCCGGAAGAGGGAGCGTGCGGCAGCGGCCGCACCACCCTCAGCAGAGGCCGGTAGCGCCGGCGCTACAGGCGGAACCAGTGTGGGCCCTTCTGGCCCCACTGTAGTTGATAGTCCGGCGCCGTCGACTGCGCCGCCCGGTACTTCCCAGTCCGCGGGCGGCACGGAGTCGTCGGGGACGGGAACGGGCACGGGCCCCACAGGGCCCCAATCCCAGGGGGAGAGCGTGGCGGTGGAGGCAATGCAGTTGGTGGATATAGATCCAACAATTGCCGCCTCCACCGCTACGCTCGTAGCAGAGGGGGAAGGTCCGGAGGGGGCCATGGAGGTCGATAATTCGTAGTCCTCCAGACCAATCTGGGCCGCTCCAAAAGGGCACAGGACCTCTTGGTCCAGCACCTGATGGAGCACCGGGTGGGGCTGTCGGTCGCAGCGGAGCCATACGTGGTGCCCAACCACCCTCTTTGGGTGGGGGACGCTGCCGGCTCCGTTGCGATCACGTGGCAGTGCCTCCCCGGTTTCCCCCCCTGCTCCTTTCTGGGGCGGGGTACGGGATTCGCGGGGGTCCTGTGGGGCAACATCGCGGTGGTGGGGGTCTATATCTCCCCCAGCCGTAGCCGACAGGAATTCGATGAATTCCTGGGAGGACTCGGGGACTTTGTCCTGCGACAGGGTCCCCGGGCGGTTCTCGTCCTGGGGGACTTTAACGCCCATGCGACAGCATGGGGTTCCCCCAGGACGGATCCGAGGGGGTCGGCGCTGCTGGAGTGGGCGGCTGGGTTGAACCTGGTGTGCCTAAACACCGGTTCGGAGAGCACGTTCGTGTCGTCGAGGGGGGAGTCTGTGGTGGACCTCACCTGGGCTTCCCCCTCGGCGGCGCGGCGGGTCTCCGACTGGCGGGTCCTCGGGGAGGTGGAGACCCTGTCTGACCACGTTTACGTGTTCATGCAGGTAGACTCTGCCTCTCGCGGGGGGGCATGCCTGGTTGGATCCAGACGCTCACGCGGGGGTGGACCCCTACCACCGCGATGGAAATGGGGGGATATCGATGAGGACCTTTTCAACGCCGCGGCTCAGGTCGTGGCTTGGGCCTCACCGAACAGCGGCCTCTCGCTGGCTGACCCGGTGAACCGCATTGCTTGGGAGCTCCGCCGGGACATGGTAGCGATTTGCGACGCGTCCATGCCCCGTGCGGGGCCTCCCAGACCCTATGCAAGGGCCTATTGGTGGTCGGCGGAGATCGGGCGGTTGCGTGTTTGCTGCAACCGACTCCGCCGGCGGTTCACCAGGGCCAGAAAGCGGGGGCTAGAGCATGGGTGTGTCGCGGAGGCATACCGGGCGTACGCAGACGCCCGGCTCGCCCTGCGGCACGCTATCGGGAGGGCCAAGTCCCGTGCCTGGGAAGAGCTCCTCGGTGCCGTGCACGGGGATCCGTGGGGTCGGGCGTACAGAATCGTCTTGGGGAGGCTCAGGCCCTGGGCCCCCCCAACGACGGAAACGTTGGACGTCCGGACGTTAAACACCATAGTCCGGACCTTATTCCCACGGGGGGATGGTGCGCCCGATCTCGGCCCCGTGGACCGCTTTATAACGTCGGCATTGGCCGGCGCGCGTTCGCGGGCATCCGGCTTCGACCCGGGTGCCGGGGGGTGGTCGCGCGGGCTCGAAATCGACAACGAGGAGCTCGGGAGGGCGGTTAAACGCATGAGTGCCAAGAAGGTCGCGCCTGGGCCGGACGGATTGCCCGGGCGCGCCTGGGGCGCGGCGATGGGGGTCCTCGCCCCGCGGGTCAGGCGGTTGTTCAACGGCTGCCTGGCCTGCGGGGATTACCCGCGGGAATGGAAGGAGGCCCGGCTGATCCTCATAGCTAAGCCTGGGAGGCCTGCCGGAATGCCCTCGGCCTATAGGCCGATTTGCTTGCTCGACGAGGTGGGAAAGCTGTTTGAAAGAATAGTAAATTCCCGCCTCGTCGACCACCTGTCCCTTCGTGCGCCGGGACTGGATGGGGCCCAGTTCGGGTTCCGGAGGGGGCGTGGCACGCTCGATGCTATCGGGCGTGTGCGCTCCTTCTCCGAGAGCTGGACCGGCCGGGGGGGCGTGGTGCTGGCGGTGTCGATCGACATCGACAACGCCTTCAACTCGCTTCCCTGGTGTAAGATACAGGAGGGACTGGAGTATCTCCGGGTTCCCCTGTATCTGAGGAAGGTAATCTCGGCGTATCTCCGGGATAGGTGGATCTTATTCACGGATAGGGACGGCAGGTCTCACAGGAGATCAATCGACCGCGGGGTGCCCCAGGGATCCGTCCTGGGGCCCACTTTATGGAACATCGCGTACGATGTAGTTTTGAGGGATCCCCTCCCGCCGAACACGGAAGTGGTCTGCTACGCAGACGACACACTTCTGCTGGTCGGCGGGACGGGATTCGCGTCGGTCAGCCGGGCCGCGGAAGTGGCGGCGTCGGCGTTATTGCGCTCTATCCGCGGGTTGGGCCTGCGGGTTTCGCCCACTAAGACGGAGGCGATGTGGATGTACCACCGGTCCCGTCTGGGCGGCCCGCCGCCCGACTCGCGGATAATGGTGGGGGGGGCTCCGGTCCGGGTCGGGAACCAGATGAAATATCTGGGACTCGTCCTGGACAGCCACTGGCGGTTCGGGCCCCATTTCGCTCGGCTGTTCCCCCGGGCTTGGGGGGTGACTTGCGCCCTGGCGCGGTTGCTCCCCAACCTCGGGGGTGCGGGTGGGCGAGTGCGGCGGCTGTACGCGGGGGTGGTGCGCAGTATCGTCCTGTACGGCGCGCCCATCTTTGCCGGCGACCTGGTGGCGGATAAGCCTACCCTGCTCCTTATGGGCAGGCTGCACAGGCTGTCCGCCATCAGGATCGTAAGGGGATACCGCACCCTCTCGGGTGCAGCGGCGGCGGTCCTGGCGGGGTTCCCGCCCTTTGACCTTCAGGCCATCGCTCTGCGAGATATTTATCTCCGGGCGGGGTCTGGGGGCGGGGGCGTGGACACCGCCGGGGAATGGGACCCGGACACCCTGGGGTCCGTATGGAACCCCAGGGACCAGGTCTGGCGGCGGGTGTGGGAGCGCTGGCGACTTCGTCTTTTAGACGAGGAGTTGGCCTCTCACCGCGTCGTTGGGGCTGTCTTGCCGAGCTGGGAGGCTTGGCGGGACAGTGGTGGAGTGCCACTCACCTTCCGCGTGACACAGGTGCTGTCCGGGCATGGCTGCTTCGGGGAGTACCTGTGCCGCATCAAGCGGGAGCGCGATGCCCGATGCCGGCACTGCGACGGGGACCAGGACACGGCGCAGCACACGCTGGAATTTTGTCCAGCGTGGGCTTCCGAGCGTCGGGTCCTGGTCCGCGCCATCGGGCGGGACCTCTCCCCAGCGGGGCTCATTAGGGCCCTGCTGGAGGGGGGTCAAAAACGGGGTGCCGTCGTCTCCTTCTGCGAGCACGTGATGCTGCAGAAGGAGGCGGCGGAGAGGGAGAGGGAGCGCGACTCCCATCCATCTCGACTGGGTGGGGGGAGGGGTCGGCGGCGCCGCCGGGCGAGAAGTCCGGGACCGCCGGCTCCCCCACTTTAAGATTCTGGCCGCCGGGCCCGGGGTTCTTGACCCACGGAACCGGTGTGCCAGAGGGCCCAAGTCGTCTCTAGTTGGGGCTAGAGGCGACTCTCGCACGGGCCCTGGGGAGGGAAGGGCGCAGTCGGAGTGTTCACGCTGCGTCCCGTGATCCGCGGGGGTCTTGATCGCGTTTTCGTGCATGATGTGTTTCCATGCTGTTAGTGTTGCGTAATACTAGCGTGTCGTGTTGGCTTATACTGGGCCGGGGGGTGACACTGAGGGTAAATGTTTGGTTCCGGTGTACCCCCTGTTATGGCCGAGGCTGGAACACCCCTGGAGCTTTAGTGAGTAAGAATCTCACACTACCCCTCGCCAGCCCCAATGGTGAGGGGTGCCTGATGCAGGTTATCCAGGGTTAAAAAAAAAAAAAAAAAAAAAAAGGTCTTGGTTAGGTCTTGGTTAGGTCTTGGTTAGGTCTTGGTTAGGTTAGGTCTTGGTTAGGTCTTGGTTAGGTCTTGGTTAGGTCTTGGTTAGGTCTTGGTTAGGTCTTGGTTAGGTCTTGGTTAGGTCTTGGTTAGGTCTTGGTTAGGTCTTGGTTAGGTCTTGGTTAGGTCTTGGTTAGGTCTTGGTTAGGTCTTGGTTAGGTCTTGGTTAGGTCTTGGTTAGGTCTTGGTTAGGTCTTGGTTAGGTCTTGGTTAGGTCTTGGTTAGGTCTTGGTTAGGTCTTGGTTAGGTCTTGGTTAGGTCTTGGTTAGGTCTTGGTTAGGTCTTGGTTAGGTCTTGGTTAGGTCTTGGTTAGGTCTTGGTTAGGTCGGGGGCCTGAGGGAAGTAGGGTTCATCCAATTGAGATTTCGGTCCTCTTGGATGGATTCTGCTTCCTGAAATTCCTCTCACTCCACCTCCTCGCGGTGGTCCCTGGGTACTTCCCCCTTCTGGGGATGCTAACGGGGTGAGGGGTCACCAGAGGAAGTAACTCCCGTGATGTGTCAGGCTGTACCGGTAGGTTCAACCATGCCGGGGAGGCTGACACGGAGGAGCGAAACCACCTCTGGTGGGGACTGGAAACATGGTCGCGACTTTTGGCAAACCTTTTTTAATAAACAACTTATGGCTGACAAAAAGAATAAAATTAAAGGCTACGGTGCAGGGGGCGTCGGAACCCCCAGTACCGGTGCGGGTAAGAGTGTACGAGCAGGCTCCCCCGCATCGTTAACCTACGACTGCGGGCCTGCCGGGGTTGGCCACAATGCCCCGGAGGCGGAAATGACGAGTTGTGAGCAACCACCGACACGGCATGTCCCCGGACGACGATCTTCGGATACAACGAGACCCAGGAGGGAAAGCTCTTTCGACGAACCGGTGGCGGGGCCATCCGGTTACACCTGGAGGGGGTCACCAGGTCGCAGGAGCTTCGAATGTAGTCTTCAGGAGGAGTTGGAGGATGTCAGCTTCGCCTCCACTGCCTCGGGCATGAATATACCCGGACGAACGATTAGACACGTGAACGTTCAAGGAGTAGAGGGACCGGACCAACTGGTGGGGTACATCGACGAGCACCGTTGGAAAGTGCGCACTCCGCAGGGCGAAGTGCGCACCGTCGACAACCGGAAGATGCCCTGGAAGAAGGACGCGGCTCATTTGGCTGCAGAGAGGTTTACACGCCTATCGCTCGAGGGGGCTCACGGCGAACCTCACGCTTTGGCTCCATTGGAAGACTACGACGACTATCTTCGTCAAATGAAGGAGGAGTGGAAACTCCAGCACAAGGACGACCGACAGCGGAGGGACGAATCCGTTTGTACCATCTCGTCGACGGATACCGGCGGAGGACGCAAAAGGAGGATCCCACTGGATTACCCGAGTAGCGGTGAAAAGTGGTCGGAAGAAGAGCGACTTCGAGCGGACATCGAATACATAAGGACTGGGAAAGTGACGGAGAAGAGCAAGAAGAAGAAGAAGAAGAAGGACACTTTGCCTACCGACGAAGAAATTCGAGAAGACATAGTTTGTATGAGTACCGCAGACTTGGCAGCGAGGGTCATAGAGCTGCAGGACCAAATACACTATGTGTCGGAACACTCGAGTAATCTAAAGGGAACGTTTGTGCGGTCGTTGCGACTGTGCGCGAAGATTACGAAGCACATGGCCATGGAAATGCACTCCCGCTTTCAAGGGCCTGCGGACGTGATGCAGCTTCGGACGGAAAATGCCAGGCTGCTGACGCAGATGACTGAACAAGACAAGACTGTTTACGATTTGAAAGCAACGATAGAGTCGCTTCGAGCCGAGTTGGCAAGATCAAGAGAAGGTACGGCGAAAAGTCAGGCTCTAGAGTCTCGCGCTAGAGCCGCGATGACGGAAGTCGAGGAAGCTAAGCAGAGCGCCGTGTTCGACTTGAAGGTGGAATTGCAGTCGATGGAACACCGGATAATGGATCAAATGAGGGGATCAATGGAGACGTTCTTCAAGGAAAATCTCCAGAGGCTGGGACTCTCGGAGAGGAAAGGGGAAACCTCGACCTCGAGTGGGAGGATTCTCGAGTCGAAGAAGAGCAAAAAGGACGATAGTAACATGGCCTCGTTAAGACGTAGACTCTTGGAGGCCCAGGCGCGGTTAAGGGAGTCATCCCCTATCAAGGCGGGAGGCAAGGCCCTTACCTTTGCTGATTGCGTGAGAGGCAAGAGTAAAAGGAAGGAATCTACCGACGCGGGAAGCAGCCGGATGATTACATCTACTCCACTGGGGTCGGATTTGGAGGACACAGTGGATAGATTATCGGATTGGACGGCTGTTTCAAAGAAGAAGACACGGGAGAAGAAGAAGAAGAAGTCGAAGGTCGTCTCGGCAACCTCCTCGGATGGAGAGGCCCTGACGTCTGGATCGGAAAGGAAGAGGAGTCGTAAACAGAAGAAGAAGACAAAGAAGGTAAAACTGGGGAGAGTACCGGTTACATCCGCGGTTACCTTGAATATACTGGAAGCAGGGAAGATCTCGATGTCGGAGGCGATAGCCCTAGCCCGGCAGAAGGTCGACCTCGGGACTATTGGAATTAAACCTGGGGAGATTAGGTTAAAAAGAGCCGTGACAGGAGGAGCCGTCCTTGAAATTCTGGGCGAGAATTGTAAGGAAAAGGCGGTAGAATTGGCGGGAAAGCTGAAAACAGCTTTCGAGGAAAGGCCGGAACTGAAGGTGGGACTGCCGCAGAAGTGCTGCGAGCTTCGTCTCCGCCGGATAGACGAATCGATTACCAGAGCGGAAATCGCGGCCGCGATCGCCACTACCGGGGATTGCGACGTCGACGATGTTAGGGTAGGAGAGATTCGTTTCCCGACGAATGGACTAGGTGCCGCATGGGTGAGGTGTCCCATCGGCGCCGGAAAGAAGGTTTTGAAGGAAGAAAGGCTGGCGATCGGGTGGTCGTCGGTGTTGATAACGGCTCTGGAAGCTCGACCACTGCAATGCTTCAAATGCTTGGAGTTTGGGCATGTTCGGTCCAAGTGTCCCTCGACCGAGGAGAAAGCTCCGGTGTGCTTCAAGTGCGGAGGGGAGGATCATCTGATCGGGGCATGCCCCGAAGAGAAACATAAGTGCCCGGTGTGCAACCGGAAGGGTTTCGACTCGGAGCATCGAATGGGAAGTCAGGTGTGCAAGGCCCTTGAGATGAGTAAGAAAAGGGGAGGAGATAAGGCGGAGATACCTCCGCGTCCAACGAAGGATCCCCCCGAGAAGACTACAAAACCGGTGGAACAGCCTGCATCGGCATCAAAGAAGAAAGTTGCCTCGCCGTCGGCAGCGTTCAAGAGGCCGCAAGTCGTGCCCGAGAGGTTAGTAAAGAAGAAGAAGAAGGGCCATTCGGACGCCGGGAAGAAAACGGCGACTTCCTCGAGGCCGACGATACCCCGTACAGAGATGGACTTGTCAACTAGTGGAGAAACTACTTTTGAAATGGAGCAAGAGTTGTAGAGAGATCTACAATTTCTTGCGGTGAGGGGGAGGGGGGGATCAATAAGCCTCGGCTTGCTATCCCCACCTCCCAACCAGTTTCAACAGAGAGGAGGGGTATAAAGGGATACATGTCGCTGTTTTCCCGACATGTATCTCGGACTACAATAAACGAGTTACGATTAACGGGACGAAATTTGAGTCTGGCGGGGTTTAGTGGGAGTACCGGAAGCATCGAAGGCGCCGGGCCCCGTCGCTAAAGGATTCCGCGATGGAAAACAGTGGGGTTTAGCCGGTACAAATCCGGCACTGTTCCCGGCTGGATGGCCGGGTTCGTCTTTTTGAAGATTCCCCACTTTAAAAAAAAAAAAAAAAAAAAAAAAAAAGGTCTTGGTTAGGTCTTGGTTAGGTCTTGGTTAGGTCTTGGTTAGGTCTTGGTTAGGTCTTGGTTAGGTCTTGGTTAGGTCTTGGTTAGGTCTTGGTTAGGTCTTGGTTAGGTCTTGGTTAGGTCTTGGTTAGGTCTTGGTTAGGTCTTGGTTAGGTCTTGGTTAGGTCTTGGTTAGGTTAGGTCTTGGTTAGGTCTTGGTTAGGTCTTGGTTAGGTCTTGGTTAGGTCTTGGTTAGGTCTTGGTTAGGTCTTGGTTAGGTCTTGGTTAGGTCTTGGTTAGGTCTTGGTTAGGTCGGGGGCCTGAGGGAAGTAGGGTTCATCCAATTGAGATTTCGGTCCTCTTGGATGGATTCTGCTTCCTGAAATTCCTCTCACTCCACCTCCTCGCGGTGGTCCCTGGGTACTTCCCCCTTCTGGGGATGCTAACGGGGTGAGGGGTCACCAGAGGAAGTAACTCCCGTGATGTGTCAGGCTGTACCGGTAGGTTCAACCATGCCGGGGAGGCTGACACGGAGGAGCGAAACCACCTCTGGTGGGGACTGGAAACATGGTCGCGACTTTTGGCAAACCTTTTTTAATAAACAACTTATGGCTGACAAAAAGAATAAAATTAAAGGCTACGGTGCAGGGGGCGTCGGAACCCCCAGTACCGGTGCGGGTAAGAGTGTACGAGCAGGCTCCCCCGCATCGTTAACCTACGACTGCGGGCCTGCCGGGGTTGGCCACAATGCCCCGGAGGCGGAAATGACGAGTTGTGAGCAACCACCGACAAGGCATGTCCCCGGACGACGATCTTCGGATACGAGACCCAGGAGGGAAAGCTCCTTCGACGAACCGGTGGCGGGGCCATCCGGTTACACCTGGAGGGGGTCACCAGGTCGCAGGAGCTTCGAATGTAGTCTTCAGGAGGAGTTGGAGGATGTCAGCTTCGCCTCCACTGCCTCGGGCATGAATATACCCGGACGAACGATTAGACACGTGAATGTACAAGGAGTAGAGGGACCGGACCAACTGGTGGGGTACATCGACGAGCACCGTTGGAAAGTGCGCACCCCGCAAGGCGAAGTGCGCACCGTCGACAACCGGAAGATGCCCTGGAAGAAGGACGCGGCTCATTTGGCTGCAGAGAGGTTTACACGCCTATCGCTCGAGGGGGCTCACGGCGAACCTCACGCTTTGGCTCCATTGGAAGACTACGACGACTATCTTCGTCAAATGAAGGAGGAGTGGAAACTCCAGCACAAGGACGACCGACAGCGGAGGGACGAATCCGTTTGTACCATCTCGTCGACGGATACCGGCGGAGGACGCAAAAGGAGGATACCACTGGATTACCCGAGTAGCGGTGAAAAGTGGTCGGAAGAAGAGCGACTTCGAGCGGACATCGAATACATAAGGACTGGGAAAGTGACGGAGAAGAGCAAAAAGAAGAAGAAGAAGAAGGACACTTTGCCTACCGACGAAGAAATTCGAGAAGACATAGTTTGTATGAGTACCGCAGACTTGGCAGCGAGGGTCATAGAGCTGCAGGACCAAATACACTATGTGTCGGAACACTCGAGTAACCTAAAGGGAACGTTTGTGCGGTCGTTGCGACTGTGCGCGAAGATTACGAAGCACATGGCCATGGAAATGCACTCCCGCTTTCAAGGGCCCGCGGACGTGATGCAGCTTCGGACGGAAAATGCCAGGCTGCTGACGCAGATGACTGAACAAGACAAGACTGTTTACGATCTGAAAGCAACGATAGAGTCGCTTCGAGCCGAGCTGGCAAGATCAAGAGAAGGTACGGCGAAAAGTCAGGCTCTAGAGTCTCGCGCTAGAGCCGCGATGACGGAAGTCGAGGAAGCTAAGCAGAGCGCCGTGTTCGACTTGAAGGTGGAACTGCAGTCGATGGAACACCGGATAATGGATCAAATGAGGGGATCAATGGAGACGTTCTTCAAGGAAAATCTCCAGAGGCTGGGACTCTCGGAGAGGAAAGGGGAAACCTCGACCTCGAGTGGTAGGATTCTCGAGTCCAAGAAGAGCAAAAAGGACGACAGTAACATGGCCTCGTTAAGACGTAGACTCTTGGAGGCCCAGGCGCGGTTAAGGGAGTCATCCCCGATCAAGGCGGGAGGCAAGGCCCTTACCTTTGCTGATTGCGCGAGAGGCAAAAGTAAAAGGAAGGAATCTACCGATGCGGGAAGCAGCCGGATGATTACATCTACTCCACTGGGGTCGGATTTGGAAGACACAGTGGATAGATTATCGGATTGGACGGCTGTTTCAAAGAAGAAGACACGGGAGAAGAAGAAGAAGAAGTCGAAGAAGGTCGTCTCGGCAACCTCCTCGGATGGAGAGGCCCCGACGTCTGGATCGGAAAGGAAGAGGAGTCGTAAACAGAAGAAGAAGACAAAGAAGGTAAAACTGGGGAGAGTACCGGTTACATCCGCGGTTACCTTGAATATACTGGAAGAAGGGAAGATCTCGATGTCGGAGGCGATAGCCCTAGCCCGGCAGAAGGTCGACCTCGGGACTATTGGAATTAAACCTGGGGAGATTAGGTTAAAAAGAGCCGTGACAGGAGGAGCCGTCCTTGAAATTCTGGGCGAGAATTGTAAGGAAAAGGCGGTAGAATTGGCGGGAAAGCTGAAAACAGCTTTCTCGGAAAGGCCGGAACTGAAGGTGGGACTGCCGCAGAAGTGCTGCGAGCTGCGTCTCCGCCGAATCGACGAATCGATTACCAGAGCTGAAATCGCGGCCGCGATCGCCACTACCGGCGATTGCGACGTCGACGATGTTAGGGTAGGAGAGATTCGTTTCCCGACGAATGGACTAGGTGCCGCATGGGTGAGGTGCCCCATCGGTGCCGGAAAGAAGGTTTTGAAGGAAGAAAGGCTGGCGATCGGGTGGTCGTCGGTGCTGGTAACGGCTCTGGAAGCTCGACCACTGCAATGCTTCAAATGCTTGGAGTTTGGGCATGTCCGGTCCAAGTGTCCCTCGACCGAGGAGAAAGCTCCGGTGTGCTTCAAGTGCGGAGGAGAGGATCATCTGATCGGGGCATGCCCCGAAGAGAAACATAAGTGCCCGGTGTGCAACCGGAAGGGTTTCGACTCGGAGCATCGAATGGGTAGTCAGATGTGCAAGGCCCTCGAGATGAGTAAGAAAAGGGGAGGGGATAAGGCGGAGATACCTCCGCGTCCATCCAAGGATCCCCCCGAGAAGACTACAAAACCGGTGGAACAGCCTGCACCGGCATCTCAGAAGAAAGTTGCCTCGCCGTCGGCAGCGTTCAAGAGGCCGCAAGTCGTGCCCGAGAGGTTAGTAAAGAAGAAGAAGAAGGGCCATTCGGACGCCGGGAAGAAAACGGCGACTTCCTCGAGGCCGACGATACCCCGCACAGAGATGGACTTGTCAACTAGTGGAGAAACTACTTTTGAAATGGAGCAAGAGTTGTAGAGAGATCTACAATTTCTTGCGGTGAGGGGGAGGGGGGGATCAATAAGCCTCGGCTTGCTATCCCCACCTCCCAACCAGTTTCAACAGAGAGGAGGGGTATAAAGGGATACATGTCGCTGTTTTCCCGACATGTATCTCGGACTACAATAAACGAGTTACGATTAACGGGACGAAATTTGAGTCTGGCGGGGTTTAGTGGGAGTACCGGAAGCATCGAAGGCGCCGGGCCCCGTCGCTAAAGGATTCCGCGATGGAAAACAGTGGGGTTTAGCCGGTACAAATCCGGCACTGTTCCCGGCTGGATGGCCGGGTTCGTCTTTTTGAAGATTCCCCACTTTAAAAAAAAAAAAAAAAAAAAAAAAAAAAAAAAAAAGGTCTTGGTTAGGTCTTGGTTAGGTCTTGGTTAGGTCTTGGTTAGGTCTTGGTTAGGTCTTGGTTAGGTCTTGGTTAGGTCTTGGTTAGGTCTTGGTTAGGTCTTGGTTAGGTCTTGGTTAGGTCTTGGTTAGGTCTTGGTTAGGTCTTGGTTAGGTCTTGGTTAGGTCTTGGTTAGGTCGGGGGCCTGAGGGAAGTAGGGTTCATCCAATTGAGATTTCGGTCCTCTTGGATGGATTCTGCTTCCTGAAATTCCTCTCACTCCACCTCCTCGCGGTGGTCCCTGGGTACTTCCCCCTTCTGGGGATGCTAACGGGGTGAGGGGTCACCAGAGGAAGTAACTCCCGTGATGTGTCAGGCTGTACCGGTAGGTTCAACCATGCCGGGGAGGCTGACACGGAGGAGCGAAACCACCTCTGGTGGGGACTGGAAACGTGGTCGCGACTTTTGGCAAACCTTTTTTAATAAACAACTTATGGCTGACAAAAAGAATAAAATTAAAGGCTACGGTGCAGGGGGCGTCGGAACCCCCAGTACCGGTGCGGGTAAGAGTGTACGAGCAGGCTCCCCCGCATCGTTAACCTACGACTGCGGGCCTGCCGGGGTTGGCCACAATGCCCCGGAGGCGGAAATGACGAGTTGTGAGCAACCACCGACAAGGCATGTCCCCGGACGACGATTTTCGGATACGAGACCCAGGAGGGAAAGCTCCTTCGACGAACCGGTGGCGGGGCCATCCGGTTATACCTGGAGGGGGTCACCAGGTCGCAGGAGTTTCGAATGTAGTCTTCAGGAGGAGTTGGAGGATGTCAGCTTCGCCTCCACTGCCTCGGGCATGAATATACCCGGACGAACGATTAGACACGTGAATGTTCAAGGAGTAGAGGGACCGGACCAACTGGTGGGGTACATCGACGAGCACCGTTGGAAAGTGCGCACCCCGCAAGGCGAAGTGCGCACCGTCGACAACCGGAAGATGCCCTGGAAGAAGGACGCGGCTCATTTGGCTGCAGAGAGGTTTACACGCCTATCGCTCGAGGGGGCTCACGGCGAACCTCACGCTTTGGCTCCATTGGAAGACTACGACGACTATCTTCGTGAAATGAAGGAGGAGTGGAAACTCCAGCACAAGGACGACCGACAGCGGAGGGACGAATCCGTTTGTACCATCTCGTCGACGGATACCGGCGGAGGACGCAAAAGGAGGATACCACTGGATTACCCGAGTAGCGGTGAAAAGTGGTCGGAAGAAGAGCGACTTCGAGCGGACATCGAATACATAAGGACTGGGAAAGTGACGGAGAAGAGTAAAAAGAAGAAGAAGAAGAAGGACACTTTGCCTACCGACGAAGAAATTCGAGAAGACATAGTTTGTATGAGTACCGCAGACTTGGCAGCGAGGGTCATAGAGCTGCAGGACCAAATACACTATGTGTCGGAACACTCGAGTAACCTAAAGGGAACGTTTGTGCGGTCGTTGCGACTGTGCGCGAAGATTACGAAGCACATGGCCATGGAAATGCACTCCCGCTTTCAAGGGCCTGCGGACGTGATGCAGCTTCGGACGGAAAATGCCAGGCTGCTGACGCAGATGACTGAACAAGACAAGACTGTTTACGATCTGAAAGCAACGATAGAGTCGCTTCGAGCCGAGCTGGCAAGATCAAGAGAAGGTACGGCGAAAAGTCAGGCTCTAGAGTCTCGCGCTAGAGCCGCGATGACGGAAGTCGAGGAAGCTAAGCAGAGCGCCGTGTTCGACTTGAAGGTGGAACTGCAGTCGATGGAACACCGGATAATGGATCAAATGAGGGGATCAATGGAGACGTTCTTCAAGGAAAATCTCCAGAGGCTGGGACTCTCGGAGAGGAAAGGGGAAACCTCGACCTCGAGTGGTAGGATTCTCGAGTCCAAGAAGAGCAAAAAGGACGACAGTAACATGGCCTCGTTAAGACGTAGACTCTTGGAGGCCCAGGCGCGGTTAAGGGAGTCATCCCCGATCAAGGCGGGAGGCAAGGCTCTTACCTTTGCTGATTGCGTGAGAGGCAAAAGTAAAAGGAAGGAATCGACCGATGCGGGAAGCAGCCGCATGATTACATCTACTCCACTGGGGTCGGATTTGGAGGACACAGTGGATAGATTATCGGATTGGACGGCGGTTTCAAAGAAGAAGACACGGGAGAAGAAGAAGAAGAAGACGAAGAAGGTCGTCTCGGCAACCTCCTCGGATGGAGAGGCCTTGACGTCTGGATCGGAAAGGAAGAGGAGTCGTAAACAGAAGAAGAAGACAAAGAAGGTAAAATTGGGGAGAGTACCGCTTACATCCGCGGTTACCTTGAATATACTGGAACAAGGGAAGATCTCGATGTCGGAGGCGATAGCCCTAGCCCGGCAGAAGGTCGACCTCGGGACTATTGGAATTAAACCTGGGGAGATTAGGTTAAAAAGAGCCGTGACAGGAGGAGCCGTCCTTGAGATTCTGGGCGAGAATTGTAAGGAAAAGGCGGTAGAATTGGCGGGAAAGCTGAAAACAGCTTTCTCGGAAAGGCCGGAACTGAAGGTGGGACTGCCGCAGAAGTGCTGCGAGCTGCGTCTCCGCCGAATCGACGAATCGATTACCAGAGCTGAAATCGCGGCCGCGATCGCCACTACCGGCGATTGCGACGTCGACGATGTTAGGGTAGGAGAGATTCGTTTCCCGACGAATGGACTAGGTGCCGCATGGGTGAGGTGTCCCATCGGTGCCGGAAAGAAGGTTTTGAAGGAAGAAAGGCTGGCGATCGGGTGGTCGTCGGTGTTGATAACGGCTCTGGAAGCTCGACCACTGCAATGCTTCAAATGCTTGGAGTTTGGGCATGTTCGGTCCAAGTGCCCCTCGACCGAGGAGAAAGCTCCGGTGTGCTTCAAGTGCGGAGGAGAGGATCATCTGATCGGGGCATGCCCCGAAGAGAAACATAAGTGCCCGGTGTGCAACCGGAAGGGTTTCGACTCGGAGCATCGAATGGGTAGTCAGATGTGCAAGGCCCTCGAGATGAGTAAGAAAAGGGGAGGGGATAAGGCGGAGATACCTCCGCGTCCATCCAAGGATCCCCCCGAGAAGACTACAAAACCGGTGGAACAGCCTGCACCGGCATCTCAGAAGAAAGTTGCCTCGCCGTCGGCAGCGTTCAAGAGGCCGCAAGTCGTGCCCGAGAGGTTAGTAAAGAAGAAGAAGAAGGGCCATTCGGACGCCGGGAAGAAAACGGCGACTTCCTCGAGGCCGACGATACCCCGCACAGAGATGGACTTGTCAACTAGTGGAGAAACTACTTTTGAAATGGAGCAAGAGTTGTAGAGAGATCTACAATTTCTTGTGGGGAGGGGGAGGGGGGGATCATAAGCCTCGGCTTATCCCCACCTTCTCAACCAGTTCCAACAGAGACGAGGGGTACAAAGGGGTACATGTCGCTGTTTTCCCGACATGTACCTCGGACTACAATAAACGAGTTACGATTAACGGGAAGAAATTTGAGTCTGGCGGGGTTTAGTGGGAGTACCGGAAGCATCGAAGGCGCCGGGCCCCGTCGCTAAAGGACTCCGCGATGGAAAACAGTGGGGTTTAGCCGGTACAAATCCGGCACTGTTCCCGGCTGGATGGCCGGGTTCGTCTTTTTGAAGATTCCCCACTTTAAAAAAAAAAAAAAAAAAAGGTCTTGGTTAGGTCTTGGTTAGGTCTTGGTTAGGTCTTGGTTAGGTCTTGGTTAGGTCTTGGTTAGGTCTTGGTTAGGTCTTGGTTAGGTCTTGGTTAGGTCTTGGTTAGGTCTTGGTTAGGTCTTGGTTAGGTCTTGGTTAGGTCTTGGTTAGGTCTTGGTTAGGTCTTGGTTAGGTCTGGGGGCCTGAGGGAAGTAGGGTTCATCCAATTGAGATTTCGGTCCTCTTGGATGGATTCTGCTTCCTGAAATTCCTCTCACTCCACCTCCTCGCGGTGGTCCCTGGGTACTTCCCCCTTCTGGGGATGCTAACGGGGTGAGGGGTCACCAGAGGAAGTAACTCCCGTGATGTGTCAGGCTGTACCGGTAGGTTCAACCATGCCGGGGAGGCTGACACGGAGGAGCGAAACCACCTCTGGTGGGGACTGGAAACATGGTCGCGACTTTTGGCAAACCTTTTTTAATAAACAACTTATGGCTGACAAAAAGAATAAAATTAAAGGCTACGGTGCAGGGGGCGTCGGAACCCCCAGTACCGGTGCGGGTAAGAGTGTACGAGCAGGCTCCCCCGCATCGTTAACCTACGACTGCGGGCCTGCCGGGGTTGGCCACAATGCCCCGGAGGCGGAAATGACGAGTTGTGAGCAACCACCGACACGGCATGTCCCCGGACGACGATCTTCGGATACAACGAGACCCAGGAGGGAAAGCTCTTTCGACGAACCGGTGGCGGGGCCATCCGGTTACACCTGGAGGGGGTCACCAGGTCGCAGGAGCTTCGAATGTAGTCTTCAGGAGGAGTTGGAGGATGTCAGCTTCGCCTCCACTGCCTCGGGCATGAATATACCCGGACGAACGATTAGACACGTGAACGTTCAAGGAGTAGAGGGACCGGACCAACTGGTGGGGTACATCGACGAGCACCGTTGGAAAGTGCGCACTCCGCAGGGCGAAGTGCGCACCGTCGACAACCGGAAGATGCCCTGGAAGAAGGACGCGGCTCATTTGGCTGCAGAGAGGTTTACACGCCTATCGCTCGAGGGGGCTCACGGCGAACCTCACGCTTTGGCTCCATTGGAAGACTACGACGACTATCTTCGTCAAATGAAGGAGGAGTGGAAACTCCAGCACAAGGACGACCGACAGCGGAGGGACGAATCCGTTTGTACCATCTCGTCGACGGATACCGGCGGAGGACGCAAAAGGAGGATCCCACTGGATTACCCGAGTAGCGGTGAAAAGTGGTCGGAAGAAGAGCGACTTCGAGCGGACATCGAATACATAAGGACTGGGAAAGTGACGGAGAAGAGCAAGAAGAAGAAGAAGAAGAAGGACACTTTGCCTACCGACGAAGAAATTCGAGAAGACATAGTTTGTATGAGTACCGCAGACTTGGCAGCGAGGGTCATAGAGCTGCAGGACCAAATACACTATGTGTCGGAACACTCGAGTAATCTAAAGGGAACGTTTGTGCGGTCGTTGCGACTGTGCGCGAAGATTACGAAGCACATGGCCATGGAAATGCACTCCCGCTTTCAAGGGCCTGCGGACGTGATGCAGCTTCGGACGGAAAATGCCAGGCTGCTGACGCAGATGACTGAACAAGACAAGACTGTTTACGATTTGAAAGCAACGATAGAGTCGCTTCGAGCCGAGTTGGCAAGATCAAGAGAAGGTACGGCGAAAAGTCAGGCTCTAGAGTCTCGCGCTAGAGCCGCGATGACGGAAGTCGAGGAAGCTAAGCAGAGCGCCGTGTTCGACTTGAAGGTGGAATTGCAGTCGATGGAACACCGGATAATGGATCAAATGAGGGGATCAATGGAGACGTTCTTCAAGGAAAATCTCCAGAGGCTGGGACTCTCGGAGAGGAAAGGGGAAACCTCGACCTCGAGTGGTAGGATTCTCGAGTCCAAGAAGAGCAAAAAGGACGACAGTAACATGGCCTCATTAAGACGTAGACTCTTGGAGGCCCAGGCGCGGTTAAGGGAGTCATCCCCGATCAAGGCGGGAGGCAAGGCCCTTACCTTTGCCGATTGCGTAAGAGGGAAAAGTAAAAGGAAGGAATCTACCGACGCGGGAAGCAGCCGGATGATTACATCTACTCCACTGGGGTCGGATTTGGAGGACACAGTGGATAGATTATCGGATTGGACGGCTGTTTCAAAGAAGAAGACACGGGAGAAGAAGAAGAAGAAGTCGAAGGTCGTCTCGGCAACCTCCTCGGATGGAGAGGCCCTGACGTCTGGATCGGAAAGGAAGAGGAGTCGTAAACAGAAGAAGAAGACAAAGAAGGTAAAACTGGGGAGAGTACCGGTTACATCCGCGGTTACCTTGAATATACTGGAAGCAGGGAAGATCTCGATGTCGGAGGCGATAGCCCTAGCCCGGCAGAAGGTCGACCTCGGGACTATTGGAATTAAACCTGGGGAGATTAGGTTAAAAAGAGCCGTGACAGGAGGAGCCGTCCTTGAAATTCTGGGCGAGAATTGTAAGGAAAAGGCGGTAGAATTGGCGGGAAAGCTGAAAACAGCTTTCGAGGAAAGGCCGGAACTGAAGGTGGGACTGCCGCAGAAGTGCTGCGAGCTGCGTCTCCGCCGAATCGACGAATCGATTACCAGAGCTGAAATCGCGGCCGCGATCGCCACTACCGGGGATTGCGACGTCGACGATGTTAGGGTAGGAGAGATTCGTTTCCCGACGAATGGACTAGGTGCCGCATGGGTGAGGTGCCCCATCGGTGCCGGAAAGAAGGTTTTGAAGGAAGAAAGGCTGGCGATCGGGTGGTCGTCGGTGTTGGTGACGGCGCTGGAAGCCCGACCACTGCAATGCTTCAAATGCCTGGAGTTTGGGCACGTTCGGTCCAAGTGTCCTTCGACCGAGGAGAAAGCTCCGGTGTGCTTCAAGTGCGGAGGGGAGGACCATCTGATCGGGGCATGCCCCGAAGAGAAACATAAGTGCCCGGTGTGCAACCGGAAGGGTTTCGACGCGGAGCATCGAATGGGAAGTCAGATGTGCAAGGCCCTTGAGATGAGTAAGAAAAGGGGAGGGGACAAGGCGGAGATACCTCCGCGTCCATCCAAGGATCCCCCCGAGAAGACTTCAAAACCGGTGGAACAGCCTGCACCGGCATCTCAGAAGAAAGTTGCCTCGCCGTCGGCAGCGTTCAAGAGGCCGCAAGTCGTGCCCGAGAGGTTAGTAAAGAAGAAGAAGAAGGGCCATTCGGACGCCGGGAAGAAAACGGCGACTTCCTCGAGGCCGACGATACCTCGTACAGAGATGGACTTGTCAACTAGTGGAGAAACTACTTTCGAAATGGAGCAAGAGTTGTAGAGAGATCTGCAATTTCTTGTGGTGAGGGGGAGGGGGGGATCAATAAGCCTCGGCTTGCTATCCCCACCTTCCCAACCAGTTTCAACAGAGAGGAGGGGTATGAAGGGGTACATGTCGCTGTTTTCCCGACATGTACCTCGGAATACAATAAACGAGTTACGATTAACGGGACGAAATTTGAGTCTGGCGGGGTTTAGTGGGAGTACCGGAAGCATCGAAGGCGCCGGGCCCCGTCGCTAAAGGACTCCGCGACGGAAAACAGTGGGGTTTAGCCGGTACAAATCCGGCACTGTTCCCGGCTGGATGGCCGGGTTCGTCTTTTTGAAGATTCCCCACTTTAAAAAAAAAAAAAAAAAAAAAAAAAGGTCTTGGTTAGGTCTTGGTTAGGTCTTGGTTAGGTCTTGGTTAGGTCTTGGTTAGGTCTTGGTTAGGTCTTGGTTAGGTCTTGGTTAGGTCTTGGTTAGGTCTTGGTTAGGTCTTGGTTAGGTCTTGGTTAGGTCTTGGTTAGGTCGGGGGCCTGAGGGAAGTAGGGTTCATCCAATTGAGATTTCGGTCCTCTTGGATGGATTCTGCTTCCTGAAATTCCTCTCACTCCACCTCCTCGCGGTGGTCCCTGGGTACTTCCCCCTTCTGGGGATGCTAACGGGGTGAGGGGTCACCAGAGGAAGTAACTCCCGTGATGTGCCAGGCTGTACCGGTAGGTTCAACCATGCCGGGGAGGCTGACACGGAGGAGCGAAACCACCTCTGGTGGGGACTGGAAACATGGTCGCGACTTTTGGCAAACCTTTTTTAATAAACAACTTATGGCTGACAAAAAGAATAAAATTAAAGGCTACGGTGCAGGGGGCGTCGGAACCCCCAGTACCGGTGCGGGTAAGAGTGTACGAGCAGGCTCCCCCGCATCGTTAACCTACGACTGCGGGCCTGCCGGGGTTGGCCACAATGCCCCGGAGGCGGAAATGACGAGTTGTGAGCAACCACCGACAAGGCATGTCCCCGGACGACGATCTTCGGATACGAGACCCAGGAGGGAAAGCTCCTTCGACGAACCGGTGGCGGGGCCATCCGGTTACACCTGGAGGGGGTCACCAGGTCGCAGGAGCTTCGAATGTAGTCTTCAGGAGGAGTTGGAGGATGTCAGCTTCGCCTCCACTGCCTCGGGCATGAATATACCCGGACGAACGATTAGACACGTGAATGTTCAAGGAGTAGAGGGACCGGACCAACTGGTGGGGTACATCGACGAGCACCGTTGGAAAGTGCGCACCCCGCAAGGCGAAGTGCGCACCGTCGACAACCGGAAGATGCCCTGGAAGAAGGACGCGGCTCATTTGGCTGCAGAGAGGTTTACACGCCTATCGCTCGAGGGGGCTCACGGCGAACCTCACGCTTTGGCTCCATTGGAAGACTACGACGACTATCTTCGTCAAATGAAGGAGGAGTGGAAACTCCAGCACAAGGACGACCGACAGCGGAGGGACGAATCCGTTTGTACCATCTCGTCGACGGATACCGGCGGAGGACGCAAAAGGAGGATACCACTGGATTACCCGAGTAGCGGTGAGAAGTGGTCGGCAGAAGAGCGACTTCGAGCGGACATCGAATACATAAGGACTGGGAAAGTGACGGAGAAGAGCAAAAAGAAGAAGAAGAAGAAGGACACTTTGCCTACCGACGAAGAAATTCGAGAAGACATAGTTTGTATGAGTACCGCAGACTTGGCAGCGAGGGTCATAGAGCTGCAGGACCAAATACACTATGTGTCGGAACACTCGAGTAACCTAAAGGGAACGTTTGTGCGGTCGTTGCGACTGTGCGCGAAGATTACGAAGCACATGGCCATGGAAATGCACTCCCGGTTTCAAGGGCCTGCGGACGTGATGCAGCTTCGGACGGAAAATGCCAGGCTGCTGACGCAGATGACTGAACAAGACAAGACTGTTTACGATCTGAAAGCAACGATAGAGTCGCTTCGAGCCGAGCTGGCAAGATCAAGAGAAGGTACGGCGAAAAGTCAGGCTCTAGAGTCTCGCGCTAGAGCCGCGATGACGGAAGTCGAGGAAGCTAAGCAGAGCGCCGTGTTCGACTTGAAGGTGGAACTGCAGTCGATGGAACACCGGATAATGGATCAAATGAGGGGATCAATGGAGACGTTCTTCAAGGAAAATCTCCAGAGGCTGGGACTCTCGGAGAGGAAAGGGGAAACCTCGACCTCGAGTGGTAGGATTCTCGAGTCCAAGAAGAGCAAAAAGGACGACAGTAACATGGCCTCGTTAAGACGTAGACTCTTGGAGGCCCAGGCGCGGTTAAGGGAGTCATCCCCGATCAAGGCGGGAGGCAAGGCCCTTACCTTTGCTGATTGCGCGAGAGGCAAAAGTAAAAGGAAGGAATCTACCGATGCGGGAAGCAGCCGGATGATTACATCTACTCCACTGGGGTCGGATTTGGAAGACACAGTGGATAGATTATCGGATTGGACGGCTGTTTCAAAGAAGAAGACACGGGAGAAGAAGAAGAAGAAGTCGAAGAAGGTCGTCTCGGCAACCTCCTCGGATGGAGAGGCCCCGACGTCTGGATCGGAAAGGAAGAGGAGTCGTAAACAGAAGAAGAAGACAAAGAAGGTAAAACTGGGGAGAGTACCGGTTACATCCGCGGTTACCTTGAATATACTGGAAGAAGGGAAGATCTCGATGTCGGAGGCGATAGCCCTAGCCCGGCAGAAGGTCGACCTCGGGACTATTGGAATTAAACCTGGGGAGATTAGGTTAAAAAGAGCCGTGACAGGAGGAGCCGTCCTTGAAATTCTGGGCGAGAATTGTAAGGAAAAGGCGGTAGAATTGGCGGGAAAGCTGAAAACAGCTTTCTCGGAAAGGCCGGAACTGAAGGTGGGACTGCCGCAGAAGTGCTGCGAGCTGCGTCTCCGCCGAATCGACGAATCGATTACCAGAGCTGAAATCGCGGCCGCGATCGCCACTACCGGCGATTGCGACGTCGACGATGTTAGGGTAGGAGAGATTCGTTTCCCGACGAATGGACTAGGTGCCGCATGGGTGAGGTGCCCCATCGGTGCCGGAAAGAAGGTTTTGAAGGAAGAAAGGCTGGCGATCGGGTGGTCGTCGGTGTTGGTAACGGCTCTGGAAGCTCGACCACTGCAATGCTTCAAATGCTTGGAGTTTGGGCATGTTCGGTCCAAGTGTCCCTCGACCGAGGAGAAAGCTCCGGTGTGCTTCAAGTGCGGAGGAGAGGATCATCTGATCGGGGCATGCCCCGAAGAGAAACATAAGTGCCCGGTGTGCAACCGGAAGGGTTTCGACTCGGAGCATCGAATGGGCAGTCAGACGTGCAAGGCCCTTGAGATGAGTAAGAAAAGGGGAGGGGATAAGGCGGAGATACCTCCGCGTCCATCAAAGGATCCCCCCGAGAAGACTACAAAACCGGTGGAACAGCCTGCACCGGCATCAAAGAAGAAAGTTGCCTCGCCGTCGGCAGCGTTCAAGAGGCCGCAAGTCGTGCCCGAGAGGTTAGTAAAGAAGAAGAAGAAGGGCCATTCGGACGCCGGGAAGAAAACGGCGACTTCCTCGAGGCCGACGATACCCCGCACAGAGATGGACTTGTCAACTAGTGGAGAAACTACTTTTGAAATGGAGCAAGAGTTGTAGAGAGATCTACAATTTCTTGTGGGGTGGGGGAGGGGGGGATCAATAAGCCTCGGCTTGCTATCCCCACCTCCCAACCAGTTTCAACAGAGAGGAGGGGTATAAAGGGATACATGTCGCTGTTTTCCCGACATGTATCTTGGACTACAATAAACGAGTTACGATTAACGGGACGAAATTTGAGTCTGGCGGGGTTTAGTGGGAGTACCGGAAGCATCGAAGGCGCCGGGCCCCGTCGCTAAAGGATTCCGCGATGGAAAACAGTGGGGTTTAGCCGGTACAAATCCGGCACTGTTCCCGGCTGGATGGCCGGGTTCGTCTTTTTGAAGATTCCCCACTTTAAAAAAAAAAAAAAAAAAAAAAAAGGTCTTGGTTAGGTCTTGGTTAGGTCTTGGTTAGGTCTTGGTTAGGTCTTGGTTAGGTCTTGGTTAGGTCTTGGTTAGGTCTTGGTTAGGTCTTGGTTAGGTCTTGGTTAGGTCTTGGTTAGGTCTTGGTTAGGTCTTGGTTAGGTCTTGGTTAGGTCTTGGTTAGGTCTTGGTTAGGTCTTGGTTAGGTCTTGGTTAGGTCTTGGTTAGGTCTTGGTTAGGTCTTGGTTAGGTCTTGGTTAGGTCTTGGTTAGGTCTTGGTTAGGTCTTGGTTAGGTCATCGTGGCGGCCGTAGCGCGCGTGGGAGGATGCCGCGCGGACGAGGTGCGCGTGGGGGAGATTCGCTCCCCCCCGCGTAGCCTCGGCTCCGCTTGGGTCAGGTGTCCCCTCTCGGCGGCCCGCAAGGTCGCCGAGGGCGGGCGCCTCCAGGTGGGGTGGTCCGCGGCCTCGGTTAGGCCACTAGAGACCCGGCCGCTGCAGTGCTACCGCTGCCTCGCGTTTGGTCACGTGAGGTTGCGGTGCACTGCCGCGGCTGATAGGGGCAACCTATGTTTTAGATGTGGCTCCGCGGACCATCGCGCGGTGTCCTGTAAGGAGGCACCTACGTGTCTCCTCTGTAAGGACAGGGGTCTTGAGGCCGGCCACCGAATGGGTGGGCCGGCGTGTGCGGCCGCACACGGCACGGGCAAGTCCCGGTCCGCGCAGCGGCGGCGCCGGAAGAGGGAGCGTGCGGCAGCGGCCGCACCACCCTCAGCAGAGGCCGGTAGCGCCGGCGCTACAGGCGGAACCAGTGTGGGCCCTTCTGGCCCCACTGTAGTCGATAGTCCGGCGCCGTCGACTGCGCCGCCCGGTACTTCCCAGTCCGCGGGCGGCACGGAGTCGTCGGGGACGGGAACGGGCACGGGCCCCACAGGGCCCCAATCCCAGGGGGAGAGCGTGGCGGTGGAGGCAATGCAGTTGGTGGATATAGATCCAACAATTGCCGCCTCCACCGCTACGCTCGTAGCAGAGGGGGAAGGTCCGGAGGGGGCCATGGAGGTCGATAATTCGTAGTCCTCCAGACCAATCTGGGCCGCTCCAAAAGGGCACAGGACCTCTTGGTCCAGCACCTGATGGAGCACCGGGTGGGGCTGTCGGTCGCAGCGGAGCCATACGTGGTGCCCAACCACCCTCTTTGGGTGGGGGACGCTGCCGGCTCCGTTGCGATCACGTGGCAGTGCCTCCCCGGTTTCCCCCCCTGCTCCTTTCTGGGGCGGGGTACGGGATTCGCGGGGGTCCTGTGGGGCAACATCGCGGTGGTGGGGGTCTATATCTCCCCCAGCCGTAGCCGACAGGAATTCGATGAATTCCTGGGAGGACTCGGGGACTTTGTCCTGCGACAGGGTCCCCGGGCGGTTCTCGTCCTGGGGGACTTTAACGCCCATGCGACAGCATGGGGTTCCCCCAGGACGGATCCGAGGGGGTCGGCGCTGCTGGAGTGGGCGGCTGGGTTGAACCTGGTGTGCCTAAACACCGGTTCGGAGAGCACGTTCGTGTCGTCGAGGGGGGAGTCTGTGGTGGACCTCACCTGGGCTTCCCCCTCGGCGGCGCGGCGGGTCTCCGACTGGCGGGTCCTCGGGGAGGTGGAGACCCTGTCTGACCACGTTTACGTGTTCATGCAGGTGGACTCTGCCTCTCGCGGGGGGGCATGCCTGGTTGGACCCAGACGCTCACGCGGGGGTGGACCCCTACCACCGCGATGGAAATGGGGGGATATCGATGAGGACCTTTTCAACGCCGCGGCTCAGGTCGTGGCTTGGGCCTCACCGAACAGCGGCCTCTCGCTGGCTGACCCGGTGAACCGCATTGCTTGGGAGCTCCGGCGGGGCATGGTAGCGATTTGCGACGCGTCCATGCCCCGTGCGGGGCCTCCCAGACCCTATGCAAGGGCCTATTGGTGGTCGGCGGAGATCGGGCGGTTGCGTGTTTGCTGCAACCGACTCCGCCGGCGGTTCACCAGGGCCAGAAAGCGGGGGCTAGAGCATGGGCGTGTCGCGGAGGCATACCGGGCGTACGCAGACGCCCGGCTTGCCCTGCGGCACGCTATCGGAAGAGCCAAGTCCCGTGCCTGGGAAGAGCTCCTCGGTGCCGTGCACGGGGATCCGTGGGGTCGGGCGTACAGAATCGTCTTGGGGAGGCTCAGGCCCTGGGCCCCCCCAACGACGGAAACGTTGGACGTCCGGACGTTAAACACCATAGTCCGGACCTTATTCCCACGGGGGGATG
Organism: Nomia melanderi; assembly: GCF_051020985.1. Taxonomy (NCBI): domain Eukaryota; kingdom Metazoa; phylum Arthropoda; class Insecta; order Hymenoptera; family Halictidae; genus Nomia; species Nomia melanderi. Next base: position 33,156 of record NW_027475346.1, on the reverse strand, counting down.
GTGCGCCCGATCTCGGCCCCGTGGACCGCTTTATAACGTCGGCATTGGCCGGCGCGCGTTCGCGGGCATCCGGCTTCGATCCGGGTGCCGGGGGGTGGTCGCGCGGGCTCGAAATCGACAACGAGGAGCTCGGGAGGGCGGTTAAACGCATGAGTGCCAAGAAGGTCGCGCCTGGGCCGGACGGATTGCCCGGGCGCGCCTGGGGCGCGGCGATGGGGGTCCTCGCCCCGCGGGTCAGGCGGTTGTTCAACAGCTGCCTGGCCCGCGGGGACTACCCGCGGGAATGGAAGGAGGCCCGGCTGATCCTCATAGCTAAGCCTGGGAGGCCTGCCGGAATGCCCTCGGCCTATAGGCCGATTTGCTTGCTCGACGAGGTGGGAAAGCTGTTTGAAAGAATAGTAAATTCCCGCCTCGTCGACCACCTGTCCCTTCGTGCGCCGGGACTGGATGGGGCCCAGTTCGGGTTCCGGAGGGGGCGTGGCACGCTCGATGCTATCGGGCGTGTGCGCTCCTTCTCCGAGAGCTGGACCGGCCGGGGGGGCGTGGTGCTGGCGGTGTCGATCGACATCGACAACGCCTTCAACTCGCTTCCCTGGTGTAAGATACAGGAGGGACTGGAGTACCTCCGGGTTCCCCTGTATCTGAGGAAGGTAATCTCGGCGTATCTCCGGGATAGGTGGATCTTATTCACGGATAGGGACGGCAGGTCTCACAGGAGATCAATCGACCGCGGGGTGCCCCAGGGATCCGTCCTGGGGCCCACTTTATGGAACATCGCGTACGATGTAGTTTTGAGGGATCCCCTCCCGCCGAACACGGAAGTGGTCTGCTACGCAGACGACACACTTCTGCTGGTCGGCGGGACGGGATTCGCGTCGGTCAGCCGGGCCGCGGAAGTGGCGGCGTCGGCGTTATTGCGCTCTATCCGCGGGTTGGGCCTGCGGGTTTCGCCCACCAAGACGGAGGCGATGTGGATGTACCACCGGTCCCGTCTGGGCGGCCCGCCGCCCGACTCGCGGATAATGGTGGGGGGGGCTCCGGTCCGGGTCGGGAACCAGATGAAATATCTGGGACTCGTCCTGGACAGCCACTGGCGGTTCGGGCCCCATTTCGCTCGGCTGTTCCCCCGGGCTTGGGGGGTGACTTGCGCCCTGGCGCGGTTGCTCCCCAACCTCGGGGGTGCGGGTGGGCGAGTGCGGCGGCTGTACGCGGGGGTGGTGCGCAGTGTCGTCCTGTACGGCGCGCCCATCTTTGCCGGCGACCTGGTGGCGGATAAGCCTACCCTGCTCCTTATGGGCAGGCTGCACAGGCTGTCCGCCATCAGGATCGTAAGGGGATACCGCACCCTCTCGGGTGCAGCGGCGGCGGTCCTGGCGGGGTTCCCGCCCTTTGACCTTCAGGCCATCGCTCTGCGAGATATTTATCTCCGGGCGAGGTCTGGGGGCGGGGGCGTGGACACCGCCGGGGAATGGGACCCGGACACCCTGGGGTCCGTATGGAACCCCAGGGACCAGGTCTGGCGGCGGGTGTGGGAGCGCTGGCGACTTCGTCTTTTAGACGAGGAGTTGGCCTCTCACCGCGTCGTCGGGGCTGTCTTGCCGAGCTGGGAGGCTTGGCGGGACAGTGGTGGAGTGCCACTCACCTTCCGCGTGACACAGGTGCTGTCCGGGCATGGCTGCTTCGGGGAGTACCTGTGCCGCATCAAGCGGGAGCGCGATGCCCAATGCCGGCACTGCGACGGGGACCAGGACACGGCGCAGCACACGTTGGAATTTTGTCCAGCGTGGGCTTCCGAGCGTCGGGTCCTGGTCCGCGCCATCGGGCGGGACCTCTCCCCAGCGGGGCTCATTAGGGCCCTGCTGGAGGGGGGTCAAAAACGGGGGGCCGTCGTCTCCTTCTGCGAGCACGTGATGCTGCAGAAGGAGGCGGCGGAGAGGGAGAGGGAGCGCGACTCCCATCCCTCTCGACTGGGTGGGGGGAGGGGTCGGCGGCGCCGCCGGGCGAGAAGTCCGGGACCGCCGGCTCCCCCACTTTAAGATTCTGGCCGCCGGGCCCGGGGTTCTTGACCCACGGAACCGGGGTGCCAGAGGGCCCAAGTCGTCTCTAGTTGGGGCTAGAGGCGACTCTTGCACGGGCCCTGGGGAGGGAAGGGCGCAGTCGGAGTGTTCACGCTGCGTCCCGTGATCCGCGGGGGTCTTGATCGCGTTTTCGTGCATGATGTGTTTCCATGCTGTTAGTGTTGCGTAATACTAGCGTGTCGTGTTGGCTTATACTGGGCCGGGGGGTGACACTGAGGGTAAATGTTTGGTTCCGGTGTACCCCCTGTTATGGCCGAGGCTGGAACACCCCTGGAGCTTTAGTGAGTAAGAATCTCACACTACCCCTCGCCAGCCCCAATGGTGAGGGGTGCCTGACGCAGGTTATCCAGGGTTAAAAAAAAAAAAAAAAAAAAAGGTCTTGGTTAGGTCTTGGTTAGGTCTTGGTTAGGTCTTGGTTAGGTCTTGGTTAGGTCTTGGTTAGGTCTTGGTTAGGTCTTGGTTAGGTCTTGGTTAGGTCTTGGTTAGGTCTTGGTTAGGTCTTGGTTAGGTCTTGGTTAGGTCTTGGTTAGGTCTTGGTTAGGTCTTGGTTAGGTCTTGGTTAGGTCTTGGTTAGGTCGGGGGCCGGAGGGAAGTAGGGTTCCGTCGATGGAGGCTCGGATCCATCGGCCGAACTCTGCTTCCTAAAACTCCTCTCACTCCACCTCCTCGTGGTGGTCCCTGGGTACTTCCCCCCTTCTGGGGGATGCCAACGGGGTGAGGGGTCTCCAGAGGAAGTAGCTTCGATGATGCGTCAGGCTGTACTGGCTCAGGCTCAGCCATGCCAGGGTGGCTGACGCGGAGGGGTGAAACCACCTCTGGAGGGGACGGGTTTCGCGGTACCGACTTCGGCGACATTTACAAAAAACATGATGAGTAAGAATAACGGCAAAAAAGTTTACGGTGCAGGGGGCTTCGGATCCCCCAGTACCGGCGCGGAGCGGGGATCTCGACCGGGCCCCACCGCGTCGTTATCATACGACCGGGGGTCGTCAGGGGTGGGCCACTGCGCCCCTGACGATGCATCTACGAGCAGCGTGCCAATTGCCGTGCCGGGGTCATCTAGACGCGTCACCCGGGCTACGACGCGTGCGAGGGAGGGACCCGTGTCCCTCAGTGAAATCATGTGTGCCGCGTCACCGGCGTCGTCCTACGACCGCGACGCGGCAAGTTTACTTGGGGGCTGCGATTCGAGGCGCAGCTCATTCAGCGCAGCCTCGGTTGCCTCCGTCGCCTCGTCGGCGTCGACGGACAGGGGGCGAAAGCGCGTGTCGGAGGACCCCGCCTCTGGGGACGACGGCGATAGCGCCTCGTCGATCCAGAGCGGGGCCCCACGGGTCAAGGCGACCACGAAGCGCCCTCGGCCGACGGACATCGCGGCCGAGGAGGAGCTGAGGGCGGAAATGCGGGCGTTGTCGGCGGCCGACCTGGCGGCCCGACATGCTGAGCTGCACGCCGTAATTATGCGGTCCGCGGAGGTATCGAAAAACCTCAAGGGTACGATTGTCCGCGACATAAGGGCCGCCAGCAGGGGAGCCGAAATCGCGGCTCAGGAGCTCCACCTGCGGAGCATTGGGGGGCCGGACATGACCCGTGTCATGTCCGAGAATGCGCGACTGGCGGCCAGAAACCGGGAGCTGGAGGCTTCCTACAGAAGCCTCCAGTTGACGGTCGACCGCCTGGCATCGCGGTCCGGGTCGGCGTTGGTGGGGAGCGCGGGCTCTCCACCACCGGCCATTACAAGGCGGGCCACCGCAGAAGTGGGCAGAGCCGTGGCAACCCCCGCCGTCGCGGGCGAGGGATCGCGGCGCCCACCCGCGAAGCCCAAGGAGGAGGAGAACCGCGGCGCATTGGAAAAGCGCCTAGCGAGGCTCGAGCGTTTGCTCGAGAAGGCCCTGGGGGCTAGAGGAGGCGGCCTTATGCTGCCCCCCACTGCACCTCCTCCGAGGGCAAAGGGGAGGGCTGCTCGTCCGCGGCCCCAGACGTGTATGTCTGGGGCCTCGGACAGCGAAGGCGTGGCACCACGCGCGGGGGTGCGGCGCACAGCCGTGGAACCCCGCAAATTCGTCGCGGGGTCTGCCCGTACACGAGACGGGCAGACGTACAGCTCCGTTGCGGCGGGGGGTGGTGCTCGGGTGAGGTGCCTCCCTGAGCCCACGCCCCCAGCGGGGAAAAACAAGACCGGCGACTGGGTAGAGGTCGTCGGTCGGAAGAGGAGGCGGATGCGCCTCGAGCGGGATCGCCCCGCCCCTTCTGGGCGGGTTCCCTCGAGGGCTGCCCCGAGGACGGCCTCGGGGACGGCCACGCGTCCGTCTCCTCTTCCACGAGGAGGGGGGCAAATGGTGCCCGTGACCGGGCCTCGCCGAAAGCCGACAGCCCGGCTTGCGAGGCCCCCCCGAACGGCGGCGGTTACGATAACCATCGCGCCTGGGGCGGAGCAGACGTATTCTGACGTCTTGGCCAAAGCTCGCCAGGCCATCAGCCTGGACGAGTTGGGCATCGGCGAGGGGCAGCTCCGCCCCAAGCGTGCCGCGACGGGGGGCCTCATCTTTGAGGTCTCCGGCAAAGACGGCCGTGAGAGGGCCAAAGCCCTGGCGGGAAAGCTCTCCGAGCTGTACAGCCCGTCAGGGCCAGTTAAAATCGGGCTGCCGGCAAAGTTCGGCGAGGTCCGAGTCTCGGGGTTGGACGACTCCGTGCGGCCCGCGGATATCGTGGCGGCCGTATCGCGCATCGGGGGATGCCGTGCGGACGAGGTACGCGTGGGGGAGATCCGCTCCTCCCCGCGTGGCCTCGGCTCCGCCTGGGTCAGGTGCCCCCTCCCGTCGGCCCGCAAGGTCGTTGAGGGGGGTCGCCTCCAGGTGGGGTGGTCGGCGGCTACGGTCAAGCCGTTAGAAACCCGGCCGCTGCAGTGCTACCGCTGCCTTGCGTTTGGTCACGTGAGGCTGCGGTGCACTGCCGCGGTCGAGCGGGGAGACCGCTGTTTTAGGTGCGGCTCCGCCGACCACCGCGCGGCATCCTGCAGAGAGGCCCCAAAATGCCTTCTCTGCGCGGAGAAGGGGTTGGACGCCGTCCACCGTATGGGTGGAACGGCGTGTGCGGCTGCTCACGGCACCGGGAAGTCCCGGTCCGCGCAGCGGCGGCGTCGCAAGAGGGAGCGGGCGGCAGCGGCCGCAGCACCCTCCGTAGGGGAAGGTAGCGCCGGCGCTACCGCTAGTACCGGTGGGAGCCCTTCTGGCCCCACCGGCGGTGTTATAGCGACGCCGCCGTCTGCGCCTACCGGGGCTTCCGGGACCGCGGGCGGCACGGAGTCGTCAGGGACGGGTACGGGAGGGGGCCCCACAGGGTCCCAACCCCAGGGGGAGACCGTGAGGGTGGAGGCCATGCAGTTGGCGGACATAGATCCGACAATTGCCGCCTCCACCGCCACGCTCGTAGCAGAGGGGGAAGGTCCGGAGGGGGCTATGGACGTTGAACGTTCATAGTCCTCCAGACCAATCTGGGCCGCTCCAGAAGGGCACAGGACCTCTTGGTCCAGCACCTAATGGAGCACCGGGTGGGGCTGTCGATCGTAGCGGAGCCATACGTGGTGAGAGACCACCCTCTCTGGGTGGGTGACACCGCCGGCTCCGTTGCGATCACATGGCAGTGCTTCCCCGGTTTCCCCCCCTGCTCCTTCCTGGGGCGGGGCTTGGGGTACGTGGGGGTCCTGTGGGGCAACATCGCGGTGGTGGGGGTCTATATCTCCCCCAGCCGTAGCCGACAGGAGTTCGAAGAATTCCTGGGAGGACTCGGGGACTTTGTTCTCGGACAGGGTCCCCGGGCGGTTCTCGTCCTGGGGGACTTCAACGCCCATGCGACAGCATGGGGTTCCCCCAGGACGGATCCGAGGGGGTCGGCGCTGCTGGAGTGGGCGGCTGGGTTGAACCTGGTGTGCCTAAACACCGGTTCGGAGAGCACGTTCGTGTCGTCGAGGGGGGAGTCTGTGGTGGACCTCACCTGGGCTTCCCCCTCGGCGGCGCGGCGGGTCTCCGACTGGCGGGTCCTCGGGGAGGTGGAGACACTCTCTGATCACGTTTACGTGACCATGGAAGTGGACTCTGCCTCTCACGGGGGGGCATGCCTGGTTGGATCCAGACGCTCACGCGGGGGTGGTCCCCTACCACCGCGATGGCGATGGGGGGTTTTCGACGAGGACCTGTTCAACGCCGCGGCTCAGGTCGTGGCTTGGGCCTCCTCGAATCGTGGCCTCCTGCTGGATGGCCCAGTGGACGGTGTTGCATGGGGGCTCCGCCGGGATGTGGTGGCGTTTTGCGACGCCTCCATGCCCCGCGCGGGGCCACCCAGAGCCCACAACAGGGCGTATTGGTGGTCGGCGGAGATCGGGCGGCTGCGTGTCACCTGCAGCCGACTCCGCCGACGATTCACTCGGGCCAGAAGGCGGAGGCTGCCGCACGAGCGTGTCGCAGAGGCCTATCGGGCGTACGCAGACGCCCGCTTCGCCCTGCGGCACGCCATCGGGAGAGCCAAGTCCCGTGCCTGGGAAGAGCTCCTCGGTGCCGTGCACGGGGATCCGTGGGGTAGGGCGTACAGGATCGTCTTGGGGAGGCTCAGGCCCTGGGCCCCCCCAACGACGGAAGTAGTGGACGTCCGGACGCTGGACACCATTGTCCGGACGCTGTTCCCAGAAGGGGACGGTACGCCCCGCCTCTCCCCCGTGGACCGCCTTATAACGTCGGCATTGGCCGGCGCGCGTTCGCGGGCATCCGGTCTCGATCCGGGTGCCGGGGGGTGGTCGCGCGAGCTCGAAATCGACAACGAGGAGCTCGGGAGGGCGGTTAAACGCATGTGTTCCAAGAAGGTCGCGCCTGGGCCGGACGGATTGCCTGGGCGCGCCTGGGGCGCGGCGATGGAGGTCCTCGCCCCGCGGGTCAGGCGGTTGTTTAACAGCTGCCTGGCCCGCGGGGAGTATCCGCGGGAGTGGAAGGCGGCTCGGCTGATCCTCATAGGTAAGCCTGGGAGGCCTGCCGGGATGCCCTCGGCGTATAGGCCGATTTGCTTGCTCGACGAGGTGGGAAAGCTATTCGAAAGAATAGTAAATTCCCGCCTCGTCGACCACCTGTCCCTTCGTGCGCCGGGACTGGATGGGGCCCAGTTCGGGTTCCGGAGGGGGCGTGGCACGCTCGATGCTATCGGTCGTGTGCGCTCCTTCTCCGAGAGCTGGACCGGCCGGGGGGGCGTGGTGCTGGCGGTGTCGATCGACATCGACAACGCCTTCAACACGCTCCCCTGGTGTAAGATACAGGAGGGGCTGGAGTATCTTCGGGTTCCCCTGTATCTGAGGAAGGTGATCTCGGCGTATCTCCGGGATAGGTGGATTATATTCACGGATAGGGACGGCAGGTCTCACAGGAGATCAATTGACCGCGGGGTGCCCCAGGGATCCGTCCTGGGGCCCACTTTATGGAACATCGCGTACGATGTAGTTTTGAGGGATCCCCTCCCGCCGAACACAGAGGTCGTCTGTTACGCAGACGACACGCTTCTGTTGGTCGGCGGGACGGGATTTGCGACGGTCAGCCGAGCCGCGGAAGTGGCGGCATCGGCGTTGTTGCGTTCTATCCGCGGGTTGGGCCTGCGGGTGTCGCCCACAAAGACGGAGGCGTTATGGATGTACCATCGGTCCCGTCTGGGCGGCCCGCCGCCCGACTCGCGGATAATGGTGGGAGGGGCTCCGGTCCGGGTCGGGAACCAGATGAAATATCTGGGACTCGTCCTGGGCAGCCACTGGCAGTTTGGGCCCCATTTCGCCCAGTTGTTCCCGCGGGCTTGGGGGGTAACTTGCGCCTTGGCGCGGTTGCTCCCCAATCTTGGGGGTGCGGCTGGGCGGGTGCGGCGGCTGTACGCGGGGGTGGTGCGGAGTATCGTACTCTACGGCGCGCCCATCTTCGCCGACGACCTGGTGGCGGACAAGTCTACCCGGCTCCTATTGGGCCGGCTGCACAGATTGTCCGCCATCAGGATCGTGAGGGGATACCGCACCCTCTCGGGTGCAGCGGCCGCAGTCTTGGCGGGGTTCCCGCCCTTTGACCTTCAGGCCGTCGCCCTAAGAGATATTTATCTCCGGGCGAGGTCTGGGGCCGGGGGCGGGGGTACCGCCGGGGAATGGGACCCGGACACCCTGGGGTCCGTATGGAATCCCAGGGACCAGGTCTGGCGGCGCGTGTGGGAGCGCTGGCGACTCCGTCTTTTAGACGAGGGGTTGGCCTCCCACCGCGTCGTCGGGGCTGTCTTGCCGAGCTGGGAGGCTTGGCGGGACAGCGGTGGAGTGCCGCTCACCTTCCGCGTGACACAGGTGCTGTCCGGGCATGGCTGCTTCGGAGAGTACCTGTGCCGCATCAAGCGGGAGCGCGATGCCCGATGCCGGCACTGCGACGGGGACCAGGACACGGCGCAGCACACGCTGGAATTTTGTCCAGCGTGGGCTTCCGAGCGCCGGGTCCTGGTCCGCGCCATCGGGGAGGACCTCTCTCCAGCGGGACTCATTAGGGCCCTGCTGGAGGGGGGTCAAAAACGGGGGGCCGTCGTCTCCTTCTGCGAGCACGTGATGCTGCAGAAGGAGGCGGCGGAGAGGGAGAGGGAGCGGGGCTCTCATCCGTCTCGAATGGGTGGGGGGCGGGGTCGGCGGCGTCGCCGGGCGAGAAGTCCGGGACCGCCGGCCCCCCCACTTTAAGATTCTGGCCGCCGGGCCCGGGGTTCCGGGACCCACGGAACCGGTGTGCCAGAGGGCCCAAGTCGTCTCTAGTTGGGGCTAGAGGCGACTCTTGCACGGGCCCTGGGGAGGGAAGGACGCAGTCGGAGTGTTCACGCTGCGTCCCGTGATCCGCGGGGGTCTTGCTCGCGTTTTTGCTGCATGAAGTCTTTCCATGCAATTAGTGTTCCGAATACTAGTGTGTCGTGTTGGCTTATACTGGGCCGGGAGGTGGCGCTGAGGGTAAATGTTTGGTTCCGGCGCACCCCCTGTTATGGCCGAGGCTGGAACACCCCTGGAGCTTTAGTGAGTAAGAATCTCACACTACCCCTCGCCAGCCCCAATGGCGAGGGGTGCCTGATGCAGGTTATCCAGGGTTAAAAAAAAATAATAATAATAGGTCTTGGTTAGGTCTTGGTTAGGTTAGGTCTTGGTTAGGTCTTGGTTAGGTCTTGGTTAGGTCTTGGTTAGGTCTTGGTTAGGTCTTGGTTAGGTCTTGGTTAGGTCTTGGTTAGGTCTTGGTTAGGTCTTGGTTAGGTCTTGGTTAGGTCTTGGTTAGGTCTTGGTTAGGTCTTGGTTAGGTCTTGGTTAGGTCTTGGTTAGGTCTTGGTTAGGTCTTGGTTAGGTCTTGGTTAGGTCTTGGTTAGGTCTTGGTTAGGTTAGGTCTTGGTTAGGTCTTGGTTAGGTCTTGGTTAGGTCTTGGTTAGGTCTGGGGGCCGGAGGGAAGTAGGGCTCATCCAATTGCGATCTCGATCCTCTTGGATGGGTTCTGCTTCCTAAAACTCCTCTCACTCCACCTCCTCGCGGTGGTCCCTGGGTACTTCCCCCCTTCTGGGGGATGCCGACGGGGTGAGGGGTCTCCAGAGGAAGTAGCTCCGATGATGCGTCAGGCTGTACTGGCTCAGGCCCAGCCATGCCAGGGAGGCTGACGCGGAGGGGTGAAACCACCTCTGGAGGGGATGGGGTCGCGGTAATGACTTTCGGCGAAAAACTTAAAAATTATGATGAGCAAGAACAATGGAAATAAAGTTTACGGTGCAGGGGGCTTCGGATCCCCCAGTACCGGCGCGGAGCGGGGATCTCGACCGGGCCCCACCGCGTCGTTATCATACGACCGGGGATCGTCAGGGGTGGGCCGCTGCGCCCCTGGCGATGCACATACGAGCAGTGTGCCAATCGCCGTTCCGGGTACGTCAGCCCGTGCTGTCGTATCCACCGACTCGCGGCGCGTAACGCGTTCCACTACGCGACTAAGGGAGGGACCCGTCTCCCTTAGTGAGATCACGCTGGCCACATCTCCCACGTCATCGTATGACAGGGAGGTGGCCAGCCTTCTAGGGGACGGCGGCTCGAGGCGGAGCTCCTTCAGCGCCGCCTCGGTCGCCTCGGCGTGTTCGTCCGTGTCCACGGACAGGGGGCGGAAACGGGCATCGGAGGACCCCGCCTCCGGCGAAGACGGCGATAGTCCGTCGTCGATCCGGGGCGGGGCCTCGCGCGGGAAGACGGCCTTGAAGCGCCATCGGACAACCGACACCGCGGCCGCGGATGCGCTTAGGGCCGAAATGCGATCACTCGCGACGGCGGATTTGGCGGCTCGGCATGCCGAATTACAAGCCGTGATATTGCGGTCGGCGGAGGTCTCCCGGAACCTTAAGGGGACCATTGTCCGGGACATCAGGGAGGCCTGTATGGGGGCGACACTTGCGGCGGAGGAGCTCCACCTACGCAGTGTCGGCGGGCCGGACGTTAACCGGGTGATGGCCGAGAATGCCCGTCTCGCGGCGAGGAACAAGGAGCTGGAGGCTTCTTACAGAAGCCTCCAGTTGACCGTGGATCGGTTGACGACGCGGTCGTTGGCGGTGGCGGCGAGGGTCGCTAGCCCTCCCCCGGCCACCGTGGCTCTGAGGCGGTCCACCGCAGAAGTGGGGCATGCCGCGGCCTCCCTCGTTGCCGCGAACGAGGGTGCGCGGCGCTCTCCCACGATCCCCAAGGAGGGGCGGGGTCGCGACGCCCTGGAGAGACGCATCGCGCGACTCGAGGGCCTTCTCTCCAGGTCACTGGGGACGATTGGCGGTGGCGGTATGCCGCCCCCCCTCGCACCTCCTCCGCGGGGAAGGGGGAGCTCGGCACGTCCGAGGCCACAGAGGGTTACATCTGGGGCCTCGGACACAGACGGCGCGGCACCGCGTGCGGGGGTACGGCGCAAAGCCGCGGAACCCCGCTCGGTAGTTGAACGCACCGCCCGTACGCGAGACGGGCGGTCGTATAGTACAGTTGCCGCGGGTAGGAGGACGCAGGAGAGGTGCCTCCCTGCGCCGCCTCCCCCGCCAGTACAGCGTAAGGCCGACGACTGGGTGAAAGTCGTCGGCCGGAAGAGGAGGCGGATGCGCCTCGACAGGGATCGTCCCGCCCCTTCTGGGCGGGTCCCTTCGAGGGCTGCGCCGAGGACGGCCTCGACGACAGCTTCGCGTCCGCCTCCTCTTCGGGAGGGAATCGGGGTGACACCCGCAGCCGGAGCTCGACCAAAACCGGCAGCCCGGCTAGCGAGGCCCCCCCGCACGGCAGCAATCACTATTACGATCGCGCCGGGGGCGGAGATGACTTACGAGAAGGTCATCAGCAATGCTCGCAAGGAGATTAACCTCGGGGAGCTTGGGATAGAGGATGGTAGGCTCCGCCCAAAGCGCGCTGCAACGGGGGGCCTCATATTTGAGGTCGCTGGTAGCGATGGCCGGGAAAAGGCCAAGGCCCTGGCCGAGAAACTTACGGGTCTCTACGACCAAGCAGGGCCGGTAAAGATAGGGCTGCCGGTTAAGTACGGCGAGCTCCGGGTTGCGGGGTTGGATGACTCCGTGCAGTCCGCGGACATTGCGGCGGCCGTGTCGCGTGTCGGCGGGTGCCGTGCGGACGAGGTCCGCGTGGGGGTGATCCGCACCTCCCCGCGGGGCCTCGGCTCCGCCTGGGTACGGTGTCCTCTCCCTGCGGCCCGCAAGGTCGTCGAGGGGGGGCGCCTCCAGGTGGGGTGGTCCGCGGCCTCCGTAAGGCCGCTGGAGACTCGGCCGTTGCAGTGTTACCGCTGCCTTGCGTTTGGACACGTGAGGCTGCGGTGCACTGCGGCGGTCGAGAGGGGTGACCGGTGTTTCCGGTGCGGCTCCGCGGATCACCGTGCGGCATCCTGCGGGGAGGCACCAAAGTGCCTCCTCTGCACCGACAGGGGGGTTGCGGCCGACCACCGAATGGGTGGTGCGGCGTGCACGGCCGCACACGGAACCGGCAAGTCCCGGTCCGCGCTGCGGCGGCGAAAGAAGCGGGAACGGGCGGCATCGGCCGCCGTACCCGCCGCGGGTAGTGGTAGTGCCGGCGCTACCAACAAAACCAGTGGTGGCCCTTCTGGCCCCACTGGGGTCGAAAAAACTGCGCCGCCGTTGGCGCCGCCCGGGGCTTCCGGGTCCGCGGGCGGCACGGAGTCGTCCGTGTCGGGGAGGGGAGGGGGTCCCACAGGGCCCCCACCCCAGGGGGAGAGTGTGGCGGTGGAGGCCATGCAATTGGTGGACATTGATCCAACAATTGCCGCTTCCACCGCTACACTCGTAGCAGAGGGGGAAGGTCCGGAGGTGACCATGGAGGTTGATCATTCCTGATCTTCCAGGTCAATCTGGGCCGCTCCAGAAGGGCACAGGACCTCTTGGTCCAGCACCTAATGGAGCACCGGGTAGGGCTGTCGATCGTAGCGGAGCCATACGTGGTGCAAAACCACCCTCTCTGGGTGGGTGACACCGCCGGCTCCGTTGCGATCACATGGCAGTGCCTCCCTGGTTTCCCCCCCTGCTCCTTCCTGGAGCGGGGTATGGGATACGTGGGGGTCCTGTGGGGCAACATCGCGGTGGCGGGGGTTTATTTCTCCCCCAGCCGTAGCCGACAGGAATTCAATGAATTCCTGGGAGGACTCGGGGACTTTGTCTTACGACAGGGTTCCCGGGCGGTTCTCGTCCTGGGGGACTTCAACGCCCATGCCACAGCATGGGGTTGCCCCAGGACGGATCCGAGGGGGTCGGCGCTGCTGGAGTGGGCGGCTGGGTTGAACCTGGTGTGCCTAAACACCGGCTCGGAGAGCACGTTCGTGTCGTCGAGGGGGGAGTCTGTGGTGGATCTCACCTGGGCTTCCCCTTCGGCGGCGCTGCGGGTCTCCGGCTGGCGGGTCCTCACGGAGATGGAGACTCTCTCTGACCACGTGTGCGTGGCCATGGAGGTGGACTCCATCTCACGTGGGGGGGCATGCCTGGTTGGATCCAGACGCTCGCGCGGGGGTGGATCCCTGCCACCGCGATGGAAATGGGGGGAACTTCGGGAGGACCTCTATAAAGCCGCGGCTCAGGTCGTGGCTTGGGCCTCACCGAACAGCGGCCTCTCGCTGGCTGACCCGGTGAACCGCGTTGCTTGGGAGCTCCGCCGGGACATGGTTGCGATCTGCGACGCGGCCATGCCCCGCGCGGGGCCTCCCAAAGCCCATGGGAGGGCCTACTGGTGGTCGGCGGAGATCGGGCGGTTGCGGGTTTGCTGCAACCGACTCCGCCGGCGGTTCACCTGGGCCAGAAAGCGGAGGCTAACGCATGAGCGTGTTGCGGAAGCATACCGGGCGTACGCAGACGCCCGGTTTGCGCTGCAGCACGCTATCGGGAGAGCCAAGTCCCGTGCCTGGGAAGAGCTCCTCGGTGCCGTGCACGGGGATCCGTGGGGCCGGGCGTACAGGACCGTCTTGGGGAGGCTCAGGCCCTGGGCCCCCCCAACGACGGAGGTACTGGAGGTCCGGACACTCGAGACCATAGTCCGGACCCTGTTCCCAGAAGGGGACGGTGCGCCCGACCTCTCCCCCGTGGACCGATTAATAACGTCGCTGTTGGCCGACGCGCGTTCGCGGGCATCCGGTTTCGATCCGGGTGCAGGGGGGTGGTCGCGCGAGCTCGAAATCGGCAACGAGGAGCTCGGGAGGGCGGTAAAACGTATGTGTGCTAAGAAGGTCGCGCCTGGGCCGGACGGTCTGCCTGGGCGCGCCTGGGGCGCGGCAATGGAGGTCCTCGCCCCGCGGGTCATGCGGCTGTTCAACAGCTGCCTGGCCCGCGGGGATTACCCGCGGGAGTGGAGGGAGGCTCGGCTGACCCTCATAAGTAAGCCTGGGAGGCCTGCCGGGATGCCCTCGGCCTATAGGCCGATTTGCTTGCTCGACGAGGTGGGAAAGCTATTCGAAAGGATAGTAAATTCCCGCCTCGTCGACCACCTGTCCCTTCGTGCGCCGGGACTGGATGGGGCCCAGTTCGGGTTCCGGAGGGGGCGTGGCACGATCGATGCTATCGGTCGTGTGCGCTCCTTCTCCGAGAGCTGGACCGGCCGGGGGGGCGTGGTGATGGCGGTGTCGATCGATATCGACAACGCCTTTAACACGCTGCCCTGGTGTAAGATACAGGAGGGACTGGAGTATCTCCGGGTTCCCCTGTATCTGAGGAAGGTGATCTCGGCGTATCTCCGGGATAGGTGGATTTTATTCACGGATAGGGACGGCAGGTCTCACAGGAGATCAATTGACCGCGGCGTGCCCCAGGGATCCGTCCTGGGGCCCACATTATGGAATATCGGGTTCGATATAGTTTTGAGGGATCCCCTCCCGCCGAACACGGAAGTGGTCTGCTACGCAGACGACACACTTCTGCTGGTCGGCGGGACGGGATTTGCGGCGGTCAGCCGAGCCGCGGAAGTGGCGGCATCGGCGCTGATGCGCTCTATCCGCGGGTTGGGCCTGCGGGTTTCGCCCACTAAGACGGAGGCGATGTGGATGTACCACCGGTCCCGTCTGGGCGGCCCGCCGCCGGACTCGCGGATAATGGTGGGAGGGGCTCCGGTCCGGGTCGGGAACCAGATGAAATATCTGGGACTCGTCCTGGGCAGCCACTGGCAGTTTGGGCCCCATTTCGCCCAGTTGTTCCCTCGGGCTTGGGGGGTGACTTGCGCCCTGGCGCGGTTGCTCCCCAACCTTGGGGGTGCGGCTGGGCGGGTGCGGCGGCTGTACGCGGGGGTGGTGCGCAGTATCGTGCTCTACGGCGCGCCCATCTTTGCCGACGACCTGGTGGCGGACAGGTCTACCCGGCTCCTTTTGGGCCGGCTGCACAGACTGTCCGCCATCAGGATCGTGAGGGGATACCGCACCCTCTCGGGTGCAGCGGCCGCAGTCTTGGCGGGGTTTCCGCCCTTTGACCTTCAGGCCGTCGCCCTACGAGATATTTATCTCCGGGCGCGGTCTGGGGCCGGGGGCGGGAGTACCGCCGGGGAATGGGACCCGGACACCCTGGGGTCCGTATGGAACCCCAGGGACCAGGTCTGGCGACGCGTGTGGGAGCGCTGGCGACTCCGTCTTTTAGACGAGGAGTTGGCCTCCCACCGCGTCGTTGGGGCTGTTCTGCCGAGCTGGGAGGCTTGGCGGGACAGCGGTGGAGTGCCTCTCACCTTCCGCGTGACACAGGTGCTGTCCGGGCATGGCTGCTTCGGAGAGTACCTGTGCCGCATCAAGCGGGAGCGTGATGCCCGATGCTGGCACTGTGACGGGGACCGGGACACGGCGCAGCACACGCTGGAATTTTGTCCAGCGTGGGCTTCCGAGCGCCGGGTCCTGGTCCGCGCCATAGGGGGGGACCTCTCTCCAGCAGCGCTCATTAGGGCCCTGTTGGAGGGAGGTCAAAAATGGGAGGCCGTCGCCTCCTTCTGTGAGCATGTGATGCGGCAGAAGGAGGCGGCGGAGAGGGAGAGGGAGCGCGACTCCCATCCCTCTCGACTGGGTGGGGGGAGGGGTCGGCGGCGCCGCCGGGCGAGAAGTCCGGGACCGCCGGCTTCCCCACTTTAAGATTCTGGCCGCCGGGCCCGGGGTTCCGGGACCCACGGAACCGGTGTGCCAGAGGGCCCAAGTCGTCTCTAGTTGGGGCTAGAGGCGACTCTTGCACGGGCCCTGGGGAGGGAAGGACGCAGTCGGAGTGTACACGCTGCGTCCCGTGATCCGCGGGGGTCTTGATCGCGTTTTTGTGCATGAAGTCTTGCCATGCAGTTAGTGTCTCGTATACTAGTGTGTCGTGTTGGCATATACTGGGCCGGAGGGTGTCGCCGAGGGTAAATGTTTGGTTCCGGGACACCCTCTGTTATGGCCGAGGATGGTACACCCCTGGAGCTTTAGTGAGTAAAAATCTCACACTACCCCTCGCCAGCCCCAATGGCGAGGGGTGCCTGAAGCAGGTTATCCAGGGTGAAAAAAAAAAAAAAAAAAAAAAAAAAAAAAAAAAAAAAAAAGGTCTTGGTTAGGTCTTGGTTAGGTCTTGGTTAGGTCTTGGTTAGGTCTTGGTTAGGTCTTGGTTAGGTCTTGGTTAGGTCTTGGTTAGGTCTTGGTTAGGTTAGGTCTTGGTTAGGTCTTGGTTAGGTCTTGGTTAGGTCTTGGTTAGGTCTTGGTTAGGTCTTGGTTAGGTCTTGGTTAGGTCTTGGTTAGGTCTTGGTTAGGTCTTGGTTAGGTCTTGGTTAGGTCTTGGTTAGGTCTTGGTTAGGTCTTGGTTAGGTCTTGGTTAGGTCTTGGTTAGGTCTTGGTTAGGTCTTGGTTAGGTCTTGGTTAGGTCGGGGGCCTGAGGGAAGTAGGGTTCATCCAATTGAGATTTCGGTCCTCTTGGATGGATTCTGCTTCCTGAAACTCCTCTCACTCCACCTCCTCGCGGTGGTCCCTGGGTACTTCCCCCTTCTGGGGATGCTAACGGGGTGAGGGGTCACCAGGGGAAGTAACTCCCGTGATGTGTCAGGCTGTACCGGTAGGTTCAACCATGCCGGGGAGGCTGACACGGAGGAGCGAAACCACCTCTGGTGGGGACTGGAAACATGGTCGCGACTTTTGGCAAACCTTTTTTAATAAACAACTTATGGCTGACAAAAAGAATAAAATTAAAGGCTACGGTGCAGGGGGCGTCGGAACCCCCAGTACCGGTGCGGGTAAGAGTGTACGAGCAGGCTCCCCCGCATCGTTAACCTACGACTGCGGGCCTGCCGGGGTTGGCCACGATGCCCCGGAGGCGGAAATGACGAGTTGTGAGCAACCACCGACAAGGCATGTCCCCGGACGACGATCTTCGGATACAACGAGACCCAGGAGGGAAAGCTCTTTCGACGAACCGGTGGCGGGGCCATCCGGTTACACCTGGAGGGGGTCACCAGGTCGCAGGAGCTTCGAATGTAGTCTTCAGGAGGAGTTGGAGGATGTCAGCTTCGCCTCCACTGCCTCGGGCATGAATATACCCGGACGAACGATTAGACACGTGAACGTTCAAGGAGTAGAGGGACCGGACCAACTGGTGGGGTACATCGACGAGCACCGTTGGAAAGTGCGCACTCCGCAGGGCGAAGTGCGCACCGTCGACAACCGGAAGATGCCCTGGAAGAGGGACGCGGCTCATTTGGCTGCAGAGAGGTTTACACGCCTATCGCTCGAGGGGACTCACGGCGAACCTCACGCTTTGGCTCCATTGGAAGACTACGACGACTATCTTCGTCAAATGAAGGAGGAGTGGAAACTCCAGCACAAGGACGACCGACAGCGGAGGGACGAATCCGTTTGTACCATCTCGTCGACGGATACCGGCGGAGGACGCAAAAGGAGGATACCACTGGATTACCCGAGTAGCGGGGAAAAGTGGTCGGAAGAAGAGCGACTTCGAGCGGACATCGAATACATAAGGACTGGGAAAGTGACGGAGAAGAGCAAAAAGAAGAAGAAGAAGAAGGACACTTTGCCTACCGACGAAGAAATTCGAGAAGACATAGTTTGTATGAGTACCGCAGACTTGGCAGCGAGGGTCATAGAGCTGCAGGACCAAATACACTATGTGTCGGAACACTCGAGTAACCTAAAGGGAACGTTTGTGCGGTCGTTGCGACTGTGCGCGAAGATTACGAAGCACATGGCCATGGAAATGCACTCCCGCTTTCAAGGGCCCGCGGACGTGATGCAGCTTCGGACGGAAAATGCCAGGTTGCTGACGCAGATGACTGAACAAGACAAGACTGTTTACGATCTGAAAGCAACGATAGAGTCGCTTCGAGCCGAGCTGGCAAGATCAAGAGAAGGTACGGCGAAAAGTCAGGCTCTAGAGTCTCGCGCTAGAGCCGCGATGACGGAAGTCGAGGAAGCTAAGCAGAGCGCCGTGTTCGACTTGAAGGTGGAACTGCAGTCGATGGAACACCGGATAATGGATCAAATGAGGGGATCAATGGAGACGTTCTTCAAGGAAAATCTCCAGAGGCTGGGACTCTCGGAGAGGAAAGGGGAAACCTCGACCTCGAGTGGGAGGATTCTCGAGTCGAAGAAGAGCAAAAAGGAGGACAGTAACATGGCCTCGTTAAGACGTAGACTCTTGGAGGCCCAGGCGCGGTTAAGGGAGTCATCCCCGATCAAGGCGGGAGGCAAGGCCCTTACCTTTGCCGACTGCGTGAGAGGGAAAAGTAAAAGGAAGGAATCTACCGATGCGGGAAGCAGCCGGATGATTACATCTACTCCACTGGGGTCGGATTTGGAGGACACAGTGGATAGATTATCGGATTGGACGGCTGTTTCAAAGAAGAAGACACGGGAGAAGAAGAAGAAGAAGTCGAAGAAGGTCGTCTCGGCAACCTCCTCGGATGGAGAGGCCCTAACGTCTGGATCGGAAAGGAAGAGGAGCCGTAAACAGAAGAAGAAGACAAAGAAGGTGAAACTGGGGAGAGTACCGGTTACATCCGCGGTTACCTTGAATATACTGGAAGATGGGAAGATCTCGATGTCGGAGGCGATAGCCCTAGCCCGGCAGAAGGTCGACCTCGGGACTATTGGAATTAAACCTGGGGAGATTAGGTTAAAAAGAGCCGTGACAGGAGGAGCCGTCCTTGAAATTCTGGGCGAGAACTGTAAGGAAAAGGCTGTAGAATTGGCGGGAAAGCTGAAAACAGCTTTCGAGGAAAGGCCGGAACTGAAGGTGGGACTGCCGCAGAAGTACTGCGAGCTGCGTCTCCGCCGAATCGACGAATCGATTACCAGAGCTGAAATCGCGGCCGCGATCGCCACTACCGGGGATTGCGACGTCGACGATGTTAGGGTAGGAGAGATTCGTTTCCCGACGAATGGACTAGGTGCCGTATGGGTGAGGTGCCCCATCGGTGCCGGAAAGAAGGTTTTGAAGGAAGAAAGGCTGGCGATCGGGTGGTCGTCGGTGTTGGTGACGGCGCTGGAAGCCCGACCACTGCAATGCTTCAAATGCCTGGAGTTTGGGCACGTTCGGTCCAAGTGTCCCTCGACCGAGGAGAAAGCTCCGGTGTGCTTCAAGTGCGGAGGGGAGGACCATCTGATCGGGGCATGCCCCGAAGAGAAACATAAGTGCCCGGTGTGCAACCGGAAGGGTTTCGACGCGGAGCATCGAATGGGAAGTCAGATGTGCAAGGCCCTTGAGATGAGTAAGAAAAGGGGAGGGGACAAGGCGGAGATACCTCCGCGTCCATCCAAGGATCCCCCCGAGAAGACTTCAAAACCGGTGGAACAGCCTGCACCGGCATCTCAGAAGAAAGTTGCCTCGCCGTCGGCAGCGTTCAAGAGGCCGCAAGTCGTGCCCGAGAGGTTAGTAAAGAAGAAGAAGAAGGGCCATTCGGACGCCGGGAAGAAAACGGCGACTTCCTCGAGGCCGACGATACCTCGTACAGAGATGGACTTGTCAACTAGTGGAGAAACTACTTTCGAAATGGAGCAAGAGTTGTAGAGAGATCTGCAATTTCTTGTGGTGAGGGGGAGGGGGGGATCAATAAGCCTCGGCTTGCTATCCCCACCTTCCCAACCAGTTTCAACAGAGAGGAGGGGTATGAAGGGGTACATGTCGCTGTTTTCCCGACATGTACCTCGGAATACAATAAACGAGTTACGATTAACGGGACGAAATTTGAGTCTGGCGGGGTTTAGTGGGAGTACCGGAAGCATCGAAGGCGCCGGGCCCCGTCGCTAAAGGACTCCGCGACGGAAAACAGTGGGGTTTAGCCGGTACAAATCCGGCACTGTTCCCGGCTGGATGGCCGGGTTCGTCTTTTTGAAGATTCCCCACTTTAAAAAAAAAAAAAAAAAAGGTCTTGGTTAGGTCTTGGTTAGGTCTTGGTTAGGTCTTGGTTAGGTCTTGGTTAGGTCTTGGTTAGGTCTTGGTTAGGTCTTGGTTAGGTCTTGGTTAGGTCTTGGTTAGGTCTTGGTTAGGTCTTGGTTAGGTCTTGGTTAGGTCTTGGTTAGGTCTTGGTTAGGTCTTGGTTAGGTCTTGGTTAGGTCTTGGTTAGGTCTTGGTTAGGTCTTGGTTAGGTCTTGGTTAGGTCTTGGTTAGGTCTTGGTTAGGTCTTGGTTAGGTCTTGGTTAGGTCTTGGTTAGGTCTTGGTTAGGTCTTGGTTAGGTCTTGGTTAGGTCTTGGTTAGGTCTTGGTTAGGTCTTGGTTAGGTCTTGGTTAGGTCTTGGTTAGGTCTTGGTTAGGTCTTGGTTAGGTCTTGGTTAGGTCTTGGTTAGGTCTTGGTTAGGTCTTGGTTAGGTCTTGGTTAGGTCTTGGTTAGGTCTTGGTTAGGTCTTGGTTAGGTCTTGGTTAGGTTAGGTCTTGGTTAGGTCTTGGTTAGGTCTTGGTTAGGTCTTGGTTAGGTCTTGGTTAGGTCTTGGTTAGGTCTTGGTTAGGTCTTGGTTAGGTCTTGGTTAGGTCTTGGTTAGGTCTTGGTTAGGTCTTGGTTAGGTCTTGGTTAGGTCTTGGTTAGGTCTTGGTTAGGTCTTGGTTAGGTCTTGGTTAGGTCTTGGTTAGGTCTTGGTTAGGTCTTGGTTAGGTCTTGGTTAGGTCTTGGTTAGGTCTTGGTTAGGTCTTGGTTAGGTCTTGGTTAGGTCTTGGTTAGGTCTTGGTTAGGTCTTGGTTAGGTCTTGGTTAGGTCTTGGTTAGGTCTTGGTTAGGTCTTGGTTAGGTCTTGGTTAGGTCTTGGTTAGGTCTTGGTTAGGTCTTGGTTAGGTCTTGGTTAGGTCTTGGTTAGGTCTTGGTTAGGTCTTGGTTAGGTCTTGGTTAGGTCTTGGTTAGGTCTTGGTTAGGTCTTGGTTAGGTCTTGGTTAGGTCTTGGTTAGGTCTTGGTTAGGTCTTGGTTAGGTCTTGGTTAGGTCTTGGTTAGGTCTTGGTTAGGTCTTGGTTAGGTCTTGGTTAGGTCTTGGTTAGGTCTTGGTTAGGTCTTGGTTAGGTCTTGGTTAGGTCTTGGTTAGGTCTTGGTTAGGTCTTGGTTAGGTCTTGGTTAGGTCTTGGTTAGGTCTTGGTTAGGTCTTGGTTAGGTCTTGGTTAGGTCTTGGTTAGGTCTTGGTTAGGTCTTGGTTAGGTCTTGGTTAGGTCTTGGTTAGGTCTTGGTTAGGTCTTGGTTAGGTCTTGGTTAGGTCTTGGTTAGGTCTTGGTTAGGTCTTGGTTAGGTCTTGGTTAGGTCTTGGTTAGGTCTTGGTTAGGTCTTGGTTAGGTCTTGGTTAGGTCTTGGTTAGGTCTTGGTTAGGTCTTGGTTAGGTCTTGGTTAGGTCTTGGTTAGGTCTTGGTTAGGTCTTGGTTAGGTCTTGGTTAGGTCTTGGTTAGGTCTTGGTTAGGTCTTGGTTAGGTCTTGGTTAGGTCTTGGTTAGGTCTTGGTTAGGTCTTGGTTAGGTCTTGGTTAGGTCTTGGTTAGGTCTTGGTTAGGTCTTGGTTAGGTCTTGGTTAGGTCTTGGTTAGGTCTTGGTTAGGTCTTGGTTAGGTCTTGGTTAGGTCTTGGTTAGGTCTTGGTTAGGTCTTGGTTAGGTCTTGGTTAGGTCTTGGTTAGGTCTTGGTTAGGTCTTGGTTAGGTCTTGGTTAGGTCTTGGTTAGGTCTTGGTTAGGTCTTGGTTAGGTCTTGGTTAGGTCTTGGTTAGGTCTTGGTTAGGTCTTGGTTAGGTCTTGGTTAGGTCTTGGTTAGGTCTTGGTTAGGTCTTGGTTAGGTCTTGGTTAGGTCTTGGTTAGGTCTTGGTTAGGTCTTGGTTAGGTCTTGGTTAGGTCTTGGTTAGGTCTTGGTTAGGTTAGGTCTTGGTTAGGTCTTGGTTAGGTCTTGGTTAGGTCTTGGTTAGGTCTTGGTTAGGTCTTGGTTAGGTTAGGTCTTGGTTAGGTCTTGGTTAGGTCTTGGTTAGGTCTTGGTTAGGTCTTGGTTAGGTCTTGGTTAGGTCTTGGTTAGGTTAGGTCTTGGTTAGGTCTTGGTTAGGTCTTGGTTAGGTCTTGGTTAGGTCTTGGTTAGGTCTTGGTTAGGTCTTGGTTAGGTCTTGGTTAGGTCTTGGTTAGGTCTTGGTTAGGTCTTGGTTAGGTCTTGGTTAGGTCTTGGTTAGGTCTTGGTTAGGTCTTGGTTAGGTCTTGGTTAGGTCTTGGTTAGGTCTTGGTTAGGTCTTGGTTAGGTCTTGGTTAGGTCTTGGTTAGGTCTTGGTTAGGTCTTGGTTAGGTCTTGGTTAGGTCTTGGTTAGGTCTTGGTTAGGTCTTGGTTAGGTCTTGGTTAGGTCTTGGTTAGGTCTTGGTTAGGTCTTGGTTAGGTCTTGGTTAGGTCTTGGTTAGGTCTTGGTTAGGTCTTGGTTAGGTCTTGGTTAGGTCTTGGTTAGGTCTTGGTTAGGTCTTGGTTAGGTCTTGGTTAGGTCTTGGTTAGGTCTTGGTTAGGTCTTGGTTAGGTCTTGGTTAGGTCTTGGTTAGGTCTTGGTTAGGTCTTGGTTAGGTCTTGGTTAGGTCTTGGTTAGGTCTTGGTTAGGTCTTGGTTAGGTCTTGGTTAGGTCTTGGTTAGGTCTTGGTTAGGTCTTGGTTAGGTTAGGTCTTGGTTAGGTCTTGGTTAGGTCTTGGTTAGGTCTTGGTTAGGTCTTGGTTAGGTCTTGGTTAGGTCTTGGTTAGGTCTTGGTTAGGTCTTGGTTAGGTCTTGGTTAGGTCTTGGTTAGGTCTTGGTTAGGTCTTGGTTAGGTCTTGGTTAGGTCTTGGTTAGGTCTTGGTTAGGTCTTGGTTAGGTCTTGGTTAGGTCTTGGTTAGGTCTTGGTTAGGTCTTGGTTAGGTCTTGGTTAGGTCTTGGTTAGGTCTTGGTTAGGTCTTGGTTAGGTCTTGGTTAGGTCTTGGTTAGGTCTTGGTTAGGTCTTGGTTAGGTCTTGGTTAGGTCTTGGTTAGGTCTTGGTTAGGTCTTGGTTAGGTCTTGGTTAGGTCTTGGTTAGGTCTTGGTTAGGTCTTGGTTAGGTCTTGGTTAGGTCTTGGTTAGGTCTTGGTTAGGTCTTGGTTAGGTCTTGGTTAGGTCTTGGTTAGGTCTTGGTTAGGTCTTGGTTAGGTCTTGGTTAGGTCTTGGTTAGGTCTTGGTTAGGTCTTGGTTAGGTCTTGGTTAGGTCTTGGTTAGGTCTTGGTTAGGTCTTGGTTAGGTCTTGGTTAGGTCTTGGTTAGGTCTTGGTTAGGTCTTGGTTAGGTCTTGGTTAGGTCTTGGTTAGGTCTTGGTTAGGTCTTGGTTAGGTCTTGGTTAGGTCTTGGTTAGGTCTTGGTTAGGTCTTGGTTAGGTCTTGGTTAGGTCTTGGTTAGGTCTTGGTTAGGTCTTGGTTAGGTCTTGGTTAGGTCTTGGTTAGGTCTTGGTTAGGTCTTGGTTAGGTCTTGGTTAGGTCTTGGTTAGGTCTTGGTTAGGTCTTGGTTAGGTCTTGGTTAGGTCTTGGTTAGGTCTTGGTTAGGTTAGGTTAGGTCTTGGTTAGGTCTTGGTTAGGTCTTGGTTAGGTCTTGGTTAGGTCTTGGTTAGGTCTTGGTTAGGTCTTGGTTAGGTCTTGGTTAGGTCTTGGTTAGGTTAGGTCTTGGTTAGGTCTTGGTTAGGTCTTGGTTAGGTCTTGGTTAGGTCTTGGTTAGGTTAGGTCTTGGTTAGGTCTTGGTTAGGTCTTGGTTAGGTCAGGTTAGGTTAGGTCTTGGTTAGGTCTTGGTTAGGTCTTGGTTAGGTCTTGGTTAGGTCTTGGTTAGGTCTTGGTTAGGTTAGGTCTTGGTTAGGTCTTGGTTAGGTCTTGGTTAGGTCTTGGTTAGGTCTTGGTTAGGTCTTGGTTAGGTCTTGGTTAGGTCTTGGTTAGGTCTTGGTTAGGTCTTGGTTAGGTCTTGGTTAGGTCTTGGTTAGGTCTTGGTTAGGTCTTGGTTAGGTCTTGGTTAGGTCTTGGTTAGGTCTTGGTTAGGTCTTGGTTAGGTCTTGGTTAGGTCTTGGTTAGGTCTTGGTTAGGTCTTGGTTAGGTCTTGGTTAGGTCTTGGTTAGGTCTTGGTTAGGTCTTGGTTAGGTCTTGGTTAGGTCTTGGTTAGGTCTTGGTTAGGTCTTGGTTAGGTCTTGGTTAGGTCTTGGTTAGGTCTTGGTTAGGTCTTGGTTAGGTCTTGGTTAGGTCTTGGTTAGGTCTTGGTTAGGTCTTGGTTAGGTCTTGGTTAGGTCTTGGTTAGGTCTTGGTTAGGTCTTGGTTAGGTCTTGGTTAGGTCTTGGTTAGGTCTTGGTTAGGTCTTGGTTAGGTCTTGGTTAGGTCTTGGTTAGGTCTTGGTTAGGTCTTGGTTAGGTCTTGGTTAGGTCTTGGTTAGGTCTTGGTTAGGTCTTGGTTAGGTCTTGGTTAGGTCTTGGTTAGGTCTTGGTTAGGTCTTGGTTAGGTCTTGGTTAGGTCTTGGTTAGGTCTTGGTTAGGTCTTGGTTAGGTCTTGGTTAGGTCTTGGTTAGGTCTTGGTTAGGTCTTGGTTAGGTCTTGGTTAGGTCTTGGTTAGGTCTTGGTTAGGTCTTGGTTAGGTCTTGGTTAGGTCTTGGTTAGGTCTTGGTTAGGTCTTGGTTAGGTCTTGGTTAGGTCTTGGTTAGGTCTTGGTTAGGTCTTGGTTAGGTCTTGGTTAGGTCTTGGTTAGGTCTTGGTTAGGTCTTGGTTAGGTCTTGGTTAGGTCTTGGTTAGGTCTTGGTTAGGTCTTGGTTAGGTCTTGGTTAGGTCTTGGTTAGGTCTTGGTTAGGTCTTGGTTAGGTCTTGGTTAGGTCTTGGTTAGGTCTTGGTTAGGTCTTGGTTAGGTCTTGGTTAGGTCTTGGTTAGGTCTTGGTTAGGTCTTGGTTAGGTCTTGGTTAGGTCTTGGTTAGGTCTTGGTTAGGTCTTGGTTAGGTCTTGGTTAGGTCTTGGTTAGGTCTTGGTTAGGTCTTGGTTAGGTCTTGGTTAGGTCTTGGTTAGGTCTTGGTTAGGTCTTGGTTAGGTCTTGGTTAGGTCTTGGTTAGGTCTTGGTTAGGTCTTGGTTAGGTCTTGGTTAGGTCTTGGTTAGGTCTTGGTTAGGTCTTGGTTAGGTCTTGGTTAGGTCTTGGTTAGGTCTTGGTTAGGTCTTGGTTAGGTCTTGGTTAGGTCTTGGTTAGGTCTTGGTTAGGTCTTGGTTAGGTCTTGGTTAGGTCTTGGTTAGGTCTTGGTTAGGTCTTGGTTAGGTCTTGGTTAGGTCTTGGTTAGGTCTTGGTTAGGTCTTGGTTAGGTCTTGGTTAGGTCTTGGTTAGGTCTTGGTTAGGTCTTGGTTAGGTCTTGGTTAGGTCTTGGTTAGGTCTTGGTTAGGTCTTGGTTAGGTCTTGGTTAGGTCTTGGTTAGGTCTTGGTTAGGTCTTGGTTAGGTCTTGGTTAGGTCTTGGTTAGGTCTTGGTTAGGTCTTGGTTAGGTCTTGGTTAGGTCTTGGTTAGGTCTTGGTTAGGTCTTGGTTAGGTCTTGGTTAGGTCTTGGTTAGGTCTTGGTTAGGTCTTGGTTAGGTCTTGGTTAGGTCTTGGTTAGGTCTTGGTTAGGTCTTGGTTAGGTCTTGGTTAGGTCTTGGTTAGGTCTTGGTTAGGTCTTGGTTAGGTCTTGGTTAGGTCTTGGTTAGGTCTTGGTTAGGTCTTGGTTAGGTCTTGGTTAGGTCTTGGTTAGGTCTTGGTTAGGTCTTGGTTAGGTCTTGGTTAGGTCTTGGTTAGGTCTTGGTTAGGTCTTGGTTAGGTCTTGGTTAGGTCTTGGTTAGGTCTTGGTTAGGTCTTGGTTAGGTCTTGGTTAGGTCTTGGTTAGGTCTTGGTTAGGTCTTGGTTAGGTCTTGGTTAGGTCTTGGTTAGGTCTTGGTTAGGTCTTGGTTAGGTCTTGGTTAGGTCTTGGTTAGGTCTTGGTTAGGTCTTGGTTAGGTCTTGGTTAGGTCTTGGTTAGGTCTTGGTTAGGTCTTGGTTAGGTCTTGGTTAGGTCTTGGTTAGGTCTTGGTTAGGTCTTGGTTAGGTCTTGGTTAGGTCTTGGTTAGGTCTTGGTTAGGTCTTGGTTAGGTCTTGGTTAGGTCTTGGTTAGGTCTTGGTTAGGTCTTGGTTAGGTCTTGGTTAGGTCTTGGTTAGGTCTTGGTTAGGTCTTGGTTAGGTCTTGGTTAGGTCTTGGTTAGGTCTTGGTTAGGTCTTGGTTAGGTCTTGGTTAGGTCTTGGTTAGGTCTTGGTTAGGTCTTGGTTAGGTCTTGGTTAGGTCTTGGTTAGGTCTTGGTTAGGTCTTGGTTAGGTCTTGGTTAGGTCTTGGTTAGGTCTTGGTTAGGTCTTGGTTAGGTCTTGGTTAGGTCTTGGTTAGGTCTTGGTTAGGTCTTGGTTAGGTCTTGGTTAGGTCTTGGTTAGGTCTTGGTTAGGTCTTGGTTAGGTCTTGGTTAGGTCTTGGTTAGGTCTTGGTTAGGTCTTGGTTAGGTCTTGGTTAGGTCTTGGTTAGGTCTTGGTTAGGTCTTGGTTAGGTCTTGGTTAGGTCTTGGTTAGGTCTTGGTTAGGTCTTGGTTAGGTCTTGGTTAGGTCTTGGTTAGGTCTTGGTTAGGTCTTGGTTAGGTCTTGGTTAGGTCTTGGTTAGGTCTTGGTTAGGTCTTGGTTAGGTCTTGGTTAGGTCTTGGTTAGGTCTTGGTTAGGTCTTGGTTAGGTCTTGGTTAGGTCTTGGTTAGGTCTTGGTTAGGTCTTGGTTAGGTCTTGGTTAGGTCTTGGTTAGGTCTTGGTTAGGTCTTGGTTAGGTCTTGGTTAGGTCTTGGTTAGGTCTTGGTTAGGTCTTGGTTAGGTCTTGGTTAGGTCTTGGTTAGGTCTTGGTTAGGTCTTGGTTAGGTCTTGGTTAGGTCTTGGTTAGGTCTTGGTTAGGTCTTGGTTAGGTCTTGGTTAGGTCTTGGTTAGGTCTTGGTTAGGTCTTGGTTAGGTCTTGGTTAGGTCTTGGTTAGGTCTTGGTTAGGTCTTGGTTAGGTCTTGGTTAGGTCTTGGTTAGGTCTTGGTTAGGTCTTGGTTAGGTCTTGGTTAGGTCTTGGTTAGGTCTTGGTTAGGTCTTGGTTAGGTCTTGGTTAGGTCTTGGTTAGGTCTTGGTTAGGTCTTGGTTAGGTCTTGGTTAGGTCTTGGTTAGGTCTTGGTTAGGTCTTGGTTAGGTCTTGGTTAGGTCTTGGTTAGGTCTTGGTTAGGTCTTGGTTAGGTCTTGGTTAGGTCTTGGTTAGGTCTTGGTTAGGTCTTGGTTAGGTCTTGGTTAGGTCTTGGTTAGGTCTTGGTTAGGTCTTGGTTAGGTCTTGGTTAGGTCTTGGTTAGGTCTTGGTTAGGTCTTGGTTAGGTCTTGGTTAGGTCTTGGTTAGGTCTTGGTTAGGTCTTGGTTAGGTCTTGGTTAGGTCTTGGTTAGGTCTTGGTTAGGTCTTGGTTAGGTCTTGGTTAGGTCTTGGTTAGGTCTTGGTTAGGTCTTGGTTAGGTCTTGGTTAGGTCTTGGTTAGGTCTTGGTTAGGTCTTGGTTAGGTCTTGGTTAGGTCTTGGTTAGGTCTTGGTTAGGTCTTGGTTAGGTCTTGGTTAGGTCTTGGTTAGGTCTTGGTTAGGTCTTGGTTAGGTCTTGGTTAGGTCTTGGTTAGGTCTTGGTTAGGTCTTGGTTAGGTCTTGGTTAGGTCTTGGTTAGGTCTTGGTTAGGTCTTGGTTAGGTCTTGGTTAGGTCTTGGTTAGGTCTTGGTTAGGTCTTGGTTAGGTCTTGGTTAGGTCTTGGTTAGGTCTTGGTTAGGTCTTGGTTAGGTCTTGGTTAGGTCTTGGTTAGGTCTTGGTTAGGTCTTGGTTAGGTCTTGGTTAGGTCTTGGTTAGGTCTTGGTTAGGTCTTGGTTAGGTCTTGGTTAGGTCTTGGTTAGGTCTTGGTTAGGTCTTGGTTAGGTCTTGGTTAGGTCTTGGTTAGGTCTTGGTTAGGTCTTGGTTAGGTCTTGGTTAGGTCTTGGTTAGGTCTTGGTTAGGTCTTGGTTAGGTCTTGGTTAGGTCTTGGTTAGGTCTTGGTTAGGTCTTGGTTAGGTCTTGGTTAGGTCTTGGTTAGGTCTTGGTTAGGTCTTGGTTAGGTCTTGGTTAGGTCTTGGTTAGGTCTTGGTTAGGTCTTGGTTAGGTCTTGGTTAGGTCTTGGTTAGGTCTTGGTTAGGTCTTGGTTAGGTCTTGGTTAGGTCTTGGTTAGGTCTTGGTTAGGTCTTGGTTAGGTCTTGGTTAGGTCTTGGTTAGGTCTTGGTTAGGTCTTGGTTAGGTCTTGGTTAGGTCTTGGTTAGGTCTTGGTTAGGTCTTGGTTAGGTCTTGGTTAGGTCTTGGTTAGGTCTTGGTTAGGTCTTGGTTAGGTCTTGGTTAGGTCTTGGTTAGGTCTTGGTTAGGTCTTGGTTAGGTCTTGGTTAGGTCTTGGTTAGGTCTTGGTTAGGTCTTGGTTAGGTCTTGGTTAGGTCTTGGTTAGGTCTTGGTTAGGTCTTGGTTAGGTCTTGGTTAGGTCTTGGTTAGGTCTTGGTTAGGTCTTGGTTAGGTCTTGGTTAGGTCTTGGTTAGGTCTTGGTTAGGTCTTGGTTAGGTCTTGGTTAGGTCTTGGTTAGGTCTTGGTTAGGTCTTGGTTAGGTCTTGGTTAGGTCTTGGTTAGGTCTTGGTTAGGTCTTGGTTAGGTCTTGGTTAGGTCTTGGTTAGGTCTTGGTTAGGTCTTGGTTAGGTCTTGGTTAGGTCTTGGTTAGGTCTTGGTTAGGTCTTGGTTAGGTCTTGGTTAGGTCTTGGTTAGGTCTTGGTTAGGTCTTGGTTAGGTCTTGGTTAGGTCTTGGTTAGGTCTTGGTTAGGTCTTGGTTAGGTCTTGGTTAGGTCTTGGTTAGGTCTTGGTTAGGTCTTGGTTAGGTCTTGGTTAGGTCTTGGTTAGGTCTTGGTTAGGTCTTGGTTAGGTCTTGGTTAGGTCTTGGTTAGGTCTTGGTTAGGTCTTGGTTAGGTCTTGGTTAGGTCTTGGTTAGGTCTTGGTTAGGTCTTGGTTAGGTCTTGGTTAGGTCTTGGTTAGGTCTTGGTTAGGTCTTGGTTAGGTCTTGGTTAGGTCTTGGTTAGGTCTTGGTTAGGTCTTGGTTAGGTCTTGGTTAGGTCTTGGTTAGGTCTTGGTTAGGTCTTGGTTAGGTCTTGGTTAGGTCTTGGTTAGGTCTTGGTTAGGTCTTGGTTAGGTCTTGGTTAGGTCTTGGTTAGGTCTTGGTTAGGTCTTGGTTAGGTCTTGGTTAGGTCTTGGTTAGGTCTTGGTTAGGTCTTGGTTAGGTCTTGGTTAGGTCTTGGTTAGGTCTTGGTTAGGTCTTGGTTAGGTCTTGGTTAGGTCTTGGTTAGGTCTTGGTTAGGTCTTGGTTAGGTCTTGGTTAGGTCTTGGTTAGGTCTTGGTTAGGTCTTGGTTAGGTCTTGGTTAGGTCTTGGTTAGGTCTTGGTTAGGTCTTGGTTAGGTCTTGGTTAGGTCTTGGTTAGGTCTTGGTTAGGTCTTGGTTAGGTCTTGGTTAGGTCTTGGTTAGGTCTTGGTTAGGTCTTGGTTAGGTCTTGGTTAGGTCTTGGTTAGGTCTTGGTTAGGTCTTGGTTAGGTCTTGGTTAGGTCTTGGTTAGGTCTTGGTTAGGTCTTGGTTAGGTCTTGGTTAGGTCTTGGTTAGGTCTTGGTTAGGTCTTGGTTAGGTCTTGGTTAGGTCTTGGTTAGGTCTTGGTTAGGTCTTGGTTAGGTCTTGGTTAGGTCTTGGTTAGGTCTTGGTTAGGTCTTGGTTAGGTCTTGGTTAGGTCTTGGTTAGGTCTTGGTTAGGTCTTGGTTAGGTCTTGGTTAGGTCTTGGTTAGGTCTTGGTTAGGTCTTGGTTAGGTCTTGGTTAGGTCTTGGTTAGGTCTTGGTTAGGTCTTGGTTAGGTCTTGGTTAGGTCTTGGTTAGGTCTTGGTTAGGTCTTGGTTAGGTCTTGGTTAGGTCTTGGTTAGGTCTTGGTTAGGTCTTGGTTAGGTCTTGGTTAGGTCTTGGTTAGGTCTTGGTTAGGTCTTGGTTAGGTCTTGGTTAGGTCTTGGTTAGGTCTTGGTTAGGTCTTGGTTAGGTCTTGGTTAGGTCTTGGTTAGGTCTTGGTTAGGTCTTGGTTAGGTCTTGGTTAGGTCTTGGTTAGGTCTTGGTTAGGTCTTGGTTAGGTCTTGGTTAGGTCTTGGTTAGGTCTTGGTTAGGTCTTGGTTAGGTCTTGGTTAGGTCTTGGTTAGGTCTTGGTTAGGTCTTGGTTAGGTCTTGGTTAGGTCTTGGTTAGGTCTTGGTTAGGTCTTGGTTAGGTCTTGGTTAGGTCTTGGTTAGGTCTTGGTTAGGTCTTGGTTAGGTCTTGGTTAGGTCTTGGTTAGGTCTTGGTTAGGTCTTGGTTAGGTCTTGGTTAGGTCTTGGTTAGGTCTTGGTTAGGTCTTGGTTAGGTCTTGGTTAGGTCTTGGTTAGGTCTTGGTTAGGTCTTGGTTAGGTCTTGGTTAGGTCTTGGTTAGGTCTTGGTTAGGTCTTGGTTAGGTCTTGGTTAGGTCTTGGTTAGGTCTTGGTTAGGTCTTGGTTAGGTCTTGGTTAGGTCTTGGTTAGGTCTTGGTTAGGTCTTGGTTAGGTCTTGGTTAGGTCTTGGTTAGGTCTTGGTTAGGTCTTGGTTAGGTCTTGGTTAGGTCTTGGTTAGGTCTTGGTTAGGTCTTGGTTAGGTCTTGGTTAGGTCTTGGTTAGGTCTTGGTTAGGTCTTGGTTAGGTCTTGGTTAGGTCTTGGTTAGGTCTTGGTTAGGTCTTGGTTAGGTCTTGGTTAGGTCTTGGTTAGGTCTTGGTTAGGTCTTGGTTAGGTCTTGGTTAGGTCTTGGTTAGGTCTTGGTTAGGTCTTGGTTAGGTCTTGGTTAGGTCTTGGTTAGGTCTTGGTTAGGTCTTGGTTAGGTCTTGGTTAGGTCTTGGTTAGGTCTTGGTTAGGTCTTGGTTAGGTCTTGGTTAGGTCTTGGTTAGGTCTTGGTTAGGTCTTGGTTAGGTCTTGGTTAGGTCTTGGTTAGGTCTTGGTTAGGTCTTGGTTAGGTCTTGGTTAGGTCTTGGTTAGGTCTTGGTTAGGTCTTGGTTAGGTCTTGGTTAGGTCTTGGTTAGGTCTTGGTTAGGTCTTGGTTAGGTCTTGGTTAGGTCTTGGTTAGGTCTTGGTTAGGTCTTGGTTAGGTCTTGGTTAGGTCTTGGTTAGGTCTTGGTTAGGTCTTGGTTAGGTCTTGGTTAGGTCTTGGTTAGGTCTTGGTTAGGTCTTGGTTAGGTCTTGGTTAGGTCTTGGTTAGGTCTTGGTTAGGTCTTGGTTAGGTCTTGGTTAGGTCTTGGTTAGGTCTTGGTTAGGTCTTGGTTAGGTCTTGGTTAGGTCTTGGTTAGGTCTTGGTTAGGTCTTGGTTAGGTCTTGGTTAGGTCTTGGTTAGGTCTTGGTTAGGTCTTGGTTAGGTCTTGGTTAGGTCTTGGTTAGGTCTTGGTTAGGTCTTGGTTAGGTCTTGGTTAGGTCTTGGTTAGGTCTTGGTTAGGTCTTGGTTAGGTCTTGGTTAGGTCTTGGTTAGGTCTTGGTTAGGTCTTGGTTAGGTCTTGGTTAGGTCTTGGTTAGGTCTTGGTTAGGTCTTGGTTAGGTCTTGGTTAGGTCTTGGTTAGGTCTTGGTTAGGTCTTGGTTAGGTCTTGGTTAGGTCTTGGTTAGGTCTTGGTTAGGTCTTGGTTAGGTCTTGGTTAGGTCTTGGTTAGGTCTTGGTTAGGTCTTGGTTAGGTCTTGGTTAGGTCTTGGTTAGGTCTTGGTTAGGTCTTGGTTAGGTCTTGGTTAGGTCTTGGTTAGGTCTTGGTTAGGTCTTGGTTAGGTCTTGGTTAGGTCTTGGTTAGGTCTTGGTTAGGTCTTGGTTAGGTCTTGGTTAGGTCTTGGTTAGGTCTTGGTTAGGTCTTGGTTAGGTCTTGGTTAGGTCTTGGTTAGGTCTTGGTTAGGTCTTGGTTAGGTCTTGGTTAGGTCTTGGTTAGGTCTTGGTTAGGTCTTGGTTAGGTCTTGGTTAGGTCTTGGTTAGGTCTTGGTTAGGTCTTGGTTAGGTCTTGGTTAGGTGTCTTGGTTAGGTCTTGGTTAGGTCTTGGTTAGGTCTTGGTTAGGTCTTGGTTAGGTCTTGGTTAGGTCTTGGTTAGGTCTTGGTTAGGTCTTGGTTAGGTCTTGGTTAGGTCTTGGTTAGGTCTTGGTTAGGTCTTGGTTAGGTCTTGGTTAGGTCTTGGTTAGGTCTTGGTTAGGTCTTGGTTAGGTCTTGGTTAGGTCTTGGTTAGGTCTTGGTTAGGTCTTGGTTAGGTCTTGGTTAGGTCTTGGTTAGGTCTTGGTTAGGTCTTGGTTAGGTCTTGGTTAGGTCTTGGTTAGGTCTTGGTTAGGTCTTGGTTAGGTCTTGGTTAGGTCTTGGTTAGGTCTTGGTTAGGTCTTGGTTAGGTCTTGGTTAGGTCTTGGTTAGGTCTTGGTTAGGTCTTGGTTAGGTCTTGGTTAGGTCTTGGTTAGGTCTTGGTTAGGTCTTGGTTAGGTCTTGGTTAGGTCTTGGTTAGGTCTTGGTTAGGTCTTGGTTAGGTCTTGGTTAGGTCTTGGTTAGGTCTTGGTTAGGTCTTGGTTAGGTCTTGGTTAGGTCTTGGTTAGGTCTTGGTTAGGTCTTGGTTAGGTCTTGGTTAGGTCTTGGTTAGGTCTTGGTTAGGTCTTGGTTAGGTCTTGGTTAGGTCTTGGTTAGGTCTTGGTTAGGTCTTGGTTAGGTCTTGGTTAGGTCTTGGTTAGGTCTTGGTTAGGTCTTGGTTAGGTCTTGGTTAGGTCTTGGTTAGGTCTTGGTTAGGTCTTGGTTAGGTCTTGGTTAGGTCTTGGTTAGGTCTTGGTTAGGTCTTGGTTAGGTCTTGGTTAGGTCTTGGTTAGGTCTTGGTTAGGTCTTGGTTAGGTCTTGGTTAGGTCTTGGTTAGGTCTTGGTTAGGTCTTGGTTAGGTCTTGGTTAGGTCTTGGTTAGGTCTTGGTTAGGTCTTGGTTAGGTCTTGGTTAGGTCTTGGTTAGGTCTTGGTTAGGTCTTGGTTAGGTCTTGGTTAGGTCTTGGTTAGGTCTTGGTTAGGTCTTGGTTAGGTCTTGGTTAG